>NW_009189544.1:0-10498 GCF_000690835.1 Fulmarus glacialis
CTGCAGAGCCTTCCTACCCTCGAGCAGTTAGTCAGGACCTAACTAAACTTGCCTAAGGCCACCCAGTAGCTCCCCGGCACAGCCAAGGCTCCCTGTGCCCAGAGGATCGGGCTAGGACGCAATGCACAGGGCTCAAAGCCTTTCCAGGAGAAAGCATCTTCTACCTAGAGGTGGAAGGCTCTCCCTGGCTGGTGCTGCTGCGACCGCTGCCATCCCCCCGGGTGGCACAGGCGCGGGGGAGCAGCTTCGCAGAGAGCCGAGGTGACTTAGGGTTTTCAGAGGTGGCAATCCCCAAGGAGGCTGAGGCTCACTGGCATCCCCAGGATTTAGGGGCTGAAGTCACTTTGGGAAGACCAAAGCCAGCCTTGTGGCACGTGAGGCAGGCTCTTCTGCGCATTGCATTCTGCACGGAAACTGGAGCCGTTGTCACACACACTAGCTTGTTCGCGAAGCCTGCCCAGTTAAACCAGTAGCCGACCTTAGTATGGATCGTAAGGCTTACTGGCTAGAGCAGAACATGCCCTGGGGACAGGAGATCTTAACTCTGCTCTATCACCCACATACTGCTCAGCAGCAGGGAGACGACCTCACTTCTCATGCTGCAATGCTCCAGTAAAGACAGTAAATGCTCCTTTCCTTTCCAAAATGCTTTGGGCTACAGGCGAACCATCAGCTGCGTGTGCGTTCAGCCGGGGCTCTCGGCAGGGCCGCGGGGAAGCCAGGCTGCAGCGGGAGCCTTTGCTCTTCCCCCTTGCGCTGCCAACAGCTCTCAGCTGCCTGCAGCGAGACCACCAAGAGCAACGTCTTTCGTCACGCACAAAAGCCAGGAGAAAGGAGAAGGTGGTCAAAGCCTAGCTGGTGCGGCAAGGCATACACACACGCATCAAGACTGCACTTTCAAGCCTTATCAACCAGACGAACTGCTTTGCCCCCAGAGCACGTGAAGACTGACCTGCAGTGCCACACAGCTATTAACTCCTTGAGCAGATAAGGGCCATCCAAACGAGACTGATATGGCAAGAACTGTTCTGGTATGAATCCAGCTCAGCGTTCAGAAAAGCATGAAGCCTCAGTGGCAAGGTCCTTTGAGCCCCCTCAGGAAATGCACCAGTGTCCCAAAAAAGCCAGAAGTGAAGTGATTTGTCCACGGTCACGCAGGACATCAGCAGCAGAACCAGCATCTCCTGCATCCCAGGGCTTCTGCCCCAAACCTGCTGCCCCCTCAGCAGCGCTCTCTGCTCACAGTTGGTTTCACACTCTCTCCTGGATGGCTTTTTTGGATAGCTGAATGATGTAACATCGTTAATAACAACGCTGTCATGATTAGCCAGTAATGCAGCTTTAGAGCTGCAGCTGGGGCTCTTCTGATGCCACAGAAAGCAAACCTATCTCCAGGATGCTCAGGAGCAGGTTGGAAGGACCCACACCACCCACGCAGAAAGCAGGCACACGGCGTGCTTAGAGATCTGAAGAGAGATGGGCGGGCACAGCCAGGAGAGCAGCATATTAAAAATAACGTATTAAGCTGGTTAAACAATTAGTTTTCAAGTATATCTTATAGTATCCAGGTGGAAGGATATGCTCTCTCACTGAATGTGGAACCTCCTTACAAATATTCCTGGGATGGCACGTCCCGGTGGGATGACGGCTGCCTCAGGGGTCTCAGCCCTACAGCAAGCTCCTTGGCCACTGATGGGAGGGAGAGGGGTCTCGGCAGCCTGGAGAGAGAGATCCTGCAAAGACCTCTCCCTCCGGAGGCCTCCAGGAGCACCTATGGGGGATTTAGGTACTTCAGCACGACCACAGCACTCGGCACCTGAAACGACGGCTCGAACGACAAGCGCAGAAGAGGTGGAAGGGATGCCACATGTAATCATTGCATTCAGAAGGGGTTCCAAAACTATACTGAAGGCGGGCTTAAAATAGCAAATCTCTGCCTTAAGTCTTTCCCTCCAAACGCTGCGTTTAAATTGTGCGTGCGCTGGATACAACCCCTCTTTTTGGGTAGGCACGGGTAACCCAGCCCAGAGCAACTGGAGATGGATTTGGGCTGGGACGACAAGGTGAAGGCACTTACCGGCGCTAAGCGTGGTGTATTCGTAAGGGTCGGATAGGAAGTGGGGCAGGGTAACCAGGAACGCTCCCAGCGCCAGCAGCAGCCCCCCCATGCCGATCACCCGCGGGCGGTGAACTCGGCTGCCGAAGTAGCTGACGAAGATGATGAGGACCACGTTGCCGATCTGGAAAGGGCACAGCGAAATGGGAAGAACGTTAGAAGACGTCACGGAGGAAGTCAAGACTCTAACTGGTCCCCCATGACTGTGTCTGGGTGGGTGGAGAGGTCTCTTATCAGGTGGTGTTTGACCCCCACAAGAGCAGGGACGGGACAGCCCTTCACCCTGCACATTCACAGCAAGTCAGTGCTTCCTTCTCATCAGAAGCCAGCGGGCCAGCTCCTGGCTTCTGTCACCTGTGTGCACCCCTTGTTGTCACGGACGGCTTCACAACCTCCCTGTGGTCTGGCTGGGGCTTTTTTCAGCACCCACACATGCCCCCCACCCCATAGGATGTAGCATAAACTAACGATTCCCCCAAACGCAACAAAAAATGAAGCATATTGCCTCCATTCCCATGACTCTAAGCAGGCACAAGCCCAGCTACAAAGTCCAGCTCATTGCAAATATTTGTGACTCCGGACATTTGCAACTGCAGATATGATCAGCTAAAAAGACATGAAAACACACAGCTTACCCAGGCAAGGGGATGAACACCATAAAATTACCATTACACGGGCTTTGTAAGCTTGGAACAAGCTAAACATTATTTTAACCTCGGCATGTATGGCTAAGAATAGTTTTAATTTATGTTTACATGGGCTCCCTTGTTTGTCTCTTTGTGGTTTTTGTTCTTGGAATTGCTGCAGCCGACAATGTGAAAAGACTGCGGTCCTGGACAGGCAGGGGAGCTCACACAGAGCCGGAGTAAAGCGCAGAAATCCCTCTCATAAAGCAGAGGAATAAAGATATATCAGTTGTCTGAAAGCTGTTATTCTTTAACAGCGTGGCATATGTCCTATTCCAATCCTTTTCCCGTTATATTCTTGCAGTTACAGACTGGTCTTGTATTACTTTTCCAGGCATTAAGTCTCATCAGTAATTTCTCTAGCGCATGAGGAGCACACGGGTTCCAGATGTATCACCGCTGTGGGTGGTGGGATACTCTGCAGGGCTTAATTACACCAGTTCAGGATTGCCAGTGTTACAACTGTCCATACTGGGTCTCTTTCTTTGCACAGTTCGGACCTAGTCACAATCAGTAGGAAGTCCTTCACTGGTCTCAGTAGCTTCGAACCAGTCTTTTTAATCTCGGATGTAGGTGCTGGTTGGGGTAAGGCCTGGGCATCTATTTCCCCAAGGAACCAGCAGGATTCCCAGTGCTCAGCCTCTTGGTGGAGGATCCTGTGCGAGAAGACCAGCTGAATGCAAGGTGGGCTGCCACCAAGCGCTTCTTTGTCTGTGTCATCAAAAGAAAGTCTCTCCCAGCAGGTCTTTTCCTAGTTGGCCTTGGAGAGCTACCAGAAAGGATACAACTAGAAAACTTATTCCAGAGAAGTAAGCGATTAGAAAGTGTCCGTGGGAAAACCCTTGGCCAGCTCAGCAATATGATGCCAGCGAAAGTCAGTCTTTAGCCACAGGGCCATCAGGAGCTGGGACCACTGGAGAAAGGCAGCAGATCTTGGAGAGACTGCTTGCCAGGGTGTCCTTTCAGAGAAAGCTGGGAATGACTCAGGCCAGGGTCATTCCTAAAGCCGATGAGACACCTATGAAAACAGATGCTTTTACTGGAACTTGCTTGTGGAGCTGTAGCTGTGTGGGTACTACTCGTAATAAAGTGCTCTTCTTCGCAAAAGCTGTAAGAACTGTCACCAAAGGAGAAGAATCACATTGCATCCCAGTCATGTCTCTGCTGGAGATGTATGGCATCCCAGGGTGGAGTGGTCTCCTCTGATGCAACCTGCTTTCTGCTGCTGCCCTCCAAGGCCACGTCCTCACCACCTAACCCTACCTTCAACCTCCTGGCTTACGGTAGAGCAGGAGTGAAGTGTGAAGAGGTGTCCAAGTGTCCAGCAACATCTGCTTCATCCAGCACTTGTAGGCATGGCCGAGGAAGCACTGAGTGTGAACAAGCCTGAGATCCTATTTGGGGAAGGTCCCCCCGCGTTCTGGCCACTCCTGAGGGCCCCCGCACAAGCATCTCACCCAGTTACCTCATGCAAGCTGGAGATGAAACCCGAAGAGAGACTGGAGAGCCCAAAGCGCTTCTCAATGGTGGTGAGGCTGCTCTTGAAGTTGGCACTGTAGAGGAGCTGGGAGAGCTGGAGAAGCCCGTGGCACAGCACAAACACCTGCAGGCAAAAAAATGTGCCATCCCAGTTAGTACCCAGTTAGTGCCCTGCTGATGTGTAACTGCTGGAGACCATGCCCCGTGCGAGGGATTTGAGAGTCATATGCACATTGCCCCTGTACTCGGCCCTGGTGAGGCCGCACCTCGAATCCTGTGTTCAGTTTTGGGCCCCTCACCACAAGAAGGACATTGAGGTGCTGGAGCGTGTCCAGAGAAGGGCAACGAAGCTGGTGAAGGGCCTGGAGAACAAGTCTTATGAGGAGCGGCTGAGGGAACTGAGGCTGTTTAGCCTGGAGAAGAGGAGGCTGAGGGGAGACCTCATCGCGCTCTACAGCTACCTGAAAGGAGGTTGTAGCGAGGTGGGGGTCGGTCTCTTCTCCCAAGTAACCAGCGATAGGACGAGAGGAAATGGCCTCAAGTTGCACCAGGGGAGGTTTAGATTGGACATTAGGAAAAATTTCTTTACTGAAAGAGTGGTCAGGCCTTGGACCAGGCTGCCCAGGGAAGTGGTGGAGTCACCATCCCTGGAAGTATTTAAAAGACATGTAGATGAGGCGCTTAGGGACATGGTTTAGTGGGCATGGTGGTGTTGGGTTGGTGATTGGACTTGATGATCTTAGAGGTCTTTTCCAACCTTAATGATTCTGTGATTCTATGATTCTATGATTCTATGACTCAAGTTGGCCAATACGGCTGCACCTCTGACATGCAACAGACCTACTGAAGGGCTTGGTCCTGGATCATTAATTAATATAGCTTTGCAAAATGAGCAATGCAGTGCTCAGAAGAGAGGGCAAGGAGCTCTGTTTTTATCTTTCCTCTGCTTTACCATTATTAATATTCATTATTATTTGCACTGCGGCAATCCTCGTGCAGCCCTCAAGAGCAACCCTCCAACCCCAGGAGGACCTGTTGCACTGGGAGTTGTACAATGATAAATCAACGAGACAGGCTTGACTTTGCATAGACTTGGTGGGTGCTCCTGAGACCATGTTAGAGCCAACCCTGCAGCTGAAAGGGAGCCATGCTGGTTTAGACTACCTGAGATCCAGTATTTCCAGTCGGTTCCTTGGATTCACCCAGCTGTAAAGCCAATTAACAGAACCTGCTCCAAGGGGTGTTGCAAGAAAAAGTTGAAAAAGGGGCTTGAAAAGCCCCAGAGGGAAAGGATGAAATATGCACAACGTCGTCTCGCTACTGGAAGACCTCCGTAGTATTCTAAAAACAGCATCTTTCCCTGGAGCCAGGCTGTGAGCCGAGCCAGAAACCAAGCCGAATGGAGGCAGAGCTTGCCTGGAGCAGAGGAGGGAATACGGGGAGTTTACGGGGCAGGGCAGAAGCACGGTCGAGAGAGCCCGGGTGGCCTGGGAGAGGAAAGCGCTCTCAGCCGGGGATGCAAGAGGCAGCTCACGAGTGTCTTTTGATCTATATTTAGTCAGAACAGTTTTCCTTTATTTTTCTTGGAATGGAATGCGTCCACACGGTGCCAAAAGTATTTAGAAAAAAAAAAAAAAAAAAAAAGAGGGAAAAGGTCTTTTTATTTAAATTCACAGGAAATCAAATATTTGCTGAATACCGGAAGCGTGTCTCACAAAGATAACGGCGGGAAGCCCAAGATGATGGATGGGGGATCAAAGGTACTGCAGGGCTGACAAATTCCTTATGTCCTTGGCTAGGAGAGCAGCAATACTCGTTATTAGTATTCATGTGAAATGGTGGTAGCGCCCAGAAGCCCTGACCCATTGTGTGGAAAAAAAAAACCCAGAAAAAGAACAGAATTGTCCACCCAACACAGAGGATGCAAATGCCGTAGGTGGGTGGAGTGGCTTTTTGGGGAGCAGAGGAGGACGCAGAGCCCTGGGGATCTACCTGGGGCTGGTCAGGCAATTGCAAGAGAATTTGGGTTGGAGAAGATGGGCAAGAAGATGGCTTCTTAGGAAGCTTCTCCTGTGAGGGAGGATAGCACCAGCCAGAAGACACAGCTGGGCATCTAAAAGCATACGAGATGGGAGAGATGCTGATGGACAGAGGGAGAGAAGAGGATGGAGATGAAGGGGAAGGAGAAAATGGAGCCCTGGCAGCGTGAGGGCAGGCTGTGAACAACCTGGAGACCACGGAAAAGTAGAAAGACAAGAGGGAAGATGGGTCACAGGGACAAGCTGCCGTCATGAACTCCCCAGCCACATCTCGGAGGGGTGTCAGCAGACAGACTAACAGTCTGCCGCCGCGGTAGCCAAGAAGGAGAGGACAAATTACCAGGCTGGGACTTTGCCCCGACAAAAAGCCGCAGAGCAGCGTCGTGGGGTGTAACGTGGGAAACCCTCCCAGACAGGGACAAAGTGGAAGTGAAACATCTGAAAGTAAACTCCTGAAGCAGAATGACCTCTACACCCTCCAGCTATCAACTCCTACGTTCAAAAACCCATCCCAGCACACGGTCCTGTGGGTGATAGCTGGATCTACCACCTTCACCTTCCCCAATCCTGACCTGGGATCACCGTGTAATTAGTCCAGCAGGGCTGGTCTGGAGCAGAGAGGTGAATCCTGCGAGGATGAGAAACAGAGAGGGGATCTTGTTGCCAAAGAACATTAATTTTTGTTCCTGCAGCTCTGGCCAGACCCTACTGAAGTCATTCGAAGAAGGAAGCGCTGGTTAAACAGCGGAGGGCTGGGACCTCCTGAGATGCAGAGCAGCTGGAGGGAGAGCTCTCCCGGTGCGAGGCGTTAGCTGGAGAAGCCAAGCTGTTTACCAACGGGGAGGGAAGAGGGTGGATCACCAAGGCTGAATTTAGCACAGCAAATGTCAGCCTCATCCCAGGGCAGACAGGGAGATGAGAAGCGCTGGGGAGAGAGAGGATGCTGGTGGGGAGAAGGAAGATGAGGAGAAGAGGCAGCCTGGCTCCCTGAAATGCCGGCGTTGGCAGGGGACGGGGTAGAGGCATGGAAGGACCGTGGGGAACCGGCACTGGCTGTGCTTCATGAAAGGAGGGAGGGCAGGAGATGAGAGGGACAAGCTGTGGTCAGAGAGGGCAGGCAGGACAGGGCAGAGCTGGCAGGAGATGGCCTGAGACGGGTTTATGTATCGATGATAACCTGGGGACGGGCAAAACGGGGCTGTGGATCCCGAGATGCCTGGGAACAAGCTGGGGCTGCCTGCCATGAGGGAAGGCAAGGTGGGAGAAATGCAGCTGGAGAGCACCGACGAGGGGAGAGAAAGACTTTGGGGTGTGACTGCTCCCCCCTGCCCGTGAGTCCTTCTAATCTGGCTCCTGCGAGCAGGGTCGGCAGGAAAGGCAGGAGAGCAGGAGGGATGCTCAGGGGACCCGATCCCAACCCCGCTGCTGCTGGCACTGAGACCACACAGCAGCCTCAGCCCTTGGGTGCGGAGAGCCCGGAGGATGGGAGGGGAAGGGCAGAGGAGATTTTTTTTGCTTGGGAAGAAGCTGCCACCCAAAACAGTCGGAGCAAAGCAAAACAGCCTTTGCTCCAGGACTTGTGCAGCTGGAGCTCGGCTTTTCCAGACACGCTTCGACTGTCCGGAGGTGAGAGATGTGCCTGATTTAAGACTTCCCCTGCATTCAGCAGAGTCAATTCTGATTAAAATAACGACGGCCCAAACCTTGAAGGCTCCGAGCGCAAATAACTGGGAGAGGGGTTTACTTGGAGGGCTCCCCAAGAGGAGCCCATGCACCGCCTGACCTCGGCACCGTCCGAGACGCTCTGGCTGGGAAGAGCAGACTCTGAGGCTGGTGGAGATGAAGGACACCGCTCTCCCCCGTCCCCTCACAGGTCTCTCCCATCCCTGTCCCTCTCCCCATGCGTCCCCATCCCCCCACGTTCATGCTGACCACCCGCAACCTGCTGGTCCGTGGAAACCAGCACCGACCTGGTCCCTTCCAGCTGCGGAGAGCACCAGATGTGCTGCGCTGGCCCCACGCACCCGCCGAGCAGCCCCAGGAGGGGACGGAGCTGCTCTCATCCATCTTCCGTAACACTTAACGAAGAAGGGGTTTCTAAAGAAGAGCCAACTCACTTGAAGGGAGGTTTTGCTGACGCAAAGCCGACACAACGGCACCGAAGGCGAAGGCATGGTGGGAGGTTAAGGGGTCGGGGACACTCCCACGGATACGAAGTGCTGACCCTCCGGAGCAGATGCTCCCATCAGAGCCTGGTGTATTTTTGGAGCTGCCGGCAAGCAGGGATCGCGGGCAGGCAGGGAGCAGCGTGGAGAGGCCAAAGGCATGCACCCACCTGCACCTGCACACACACGTACAAAATCCCCTCTTAATCATCCCCACGGTGCCTTCAGAGCGCCTGAGCGATCCTGACTCCAGGCTGTTTATACAAGACACTTGACTCCTTTCCAAGACGCGCTTCATTTAAAAGGGAAGCGAATGCCTGGGGGAAGGTCCCTCGCAGACACACTGCTCCCCCCTCTCCCAGCTCGTGGGGACCAGCACCTCCCAGGGCAAGGCTTTTTCATAAGGAAGAGAAACCCACCCTGCTGCAGGGAGGAGAGGAGACTGGTCCCTGCACGGTCTGGACAACGCTTCTCGGGTTCAAAGCAGAGAGCCGGGCAGCTATTTGGTCAATCCCAACCCAAACCTCCTTCAGAAGAGACATGTTCAACAAATACTCGACCTTGAGGGCTGGAGGGGCTGAGGGACGGGGCAGGCTGGGCTGCAGGCAGCCCCCAGGCATAAGGATGCGGCAGATCCTATATGGGCACCAAGACGTCCCGGTGGGATGCCGGGTATGGCCACGGTGGCCGGTGCATTGCTGGGAGATGTCTGAGACGGCGTTTCAACCCTTGCAGCCACCTCAGAAGACCCACCTGCACCCTTTCCACTTCCCTGAAGCTCACAGGGAATAAAATAAGGCTCTGGGAGGAGAAAGGGGGTCTCCCAGCCTTGTGCTGAACCCCTAAAGTAGACAAGGATGAGGAAGCCAGAGCCAGGGGGTAAACCCGTCCTTGAGGTGGGTGTTCTTGGGGTCAGAGGGAGGTTGCTGCTCCCGGGGCTGGATGCGTGCATGGGAGCAGGCACTGTTGCAGGCAGTGCTGGCAGGATCAGGCGCTTGCACTACCCCATGTCATGTATTGGGTCTTATCTCGTGTCTCCCTCTTTCCATATTGCTTATGTAAGACAATGCACTGTCACCACTGCCACTGGCCTTAACAAACAGGTACACGGAGACTGGACTTTAGAAAAGCCTATTGTGAAAGGTGGACTGTTTCATAAGAGTTTTTTTAGGGGGCAGGCTGGGGGAACATCCCTTGGTCATCACGGCAGCCAATAAAACGCTTGGCAAGTTGAATCAAATAAGAAAAAAAAAAAAACAAACATGAAGTGCTTGATAACCCCAGTGTGCGTGTGTTGGACATGGGTCACAATCAAGGCCAGGTAAAAAAATTCAGGTTTCTTTTTATTTCAGAGGAATGAACTGCCTCTATGGAGCCTCCAGGAGCCAGGAGACTCCTCCAGGAGCCAGGAGACTCCTCCAGGAGCCAGGAGACTCCTCCAGGAGCCAGGAGACTCCTCCAGGAGCCTGGCTCTGCTCTGAAGGGACCAGGGGTTTGGGAAGACGGTGACAGTGCCGCATGGACCCCCCCCCTCTGGAGGAGTGAGTTAAGGGTTAATTCCTTGCTCCACTCCCACAGCTTCATGCTGTTGTAGCGGCACTCATGTCCAAAGTCAGTCCCTCACCTCGTTTTTCAGTGTCTTCACCTTGGCAGCCCGGCCTGGAGATAGAGAAGATGGAAATGCTGAGGGTGCCGCTCACCCTGTGAGCTCCCGGCTCCGGCTCTCAGGTGGACGCACCGGTGCTAACCTCCGCGCCCAGCACCTTCCCCACGGCAGCGCCGCTAGCAGCGGATGGAAAGAGCCAGGGCTTAGTTCATGAGATGGACGCCAAGAGCTGCCTGGGGAGCGCTAAAGAGGAGTTGAGATCTTCGCAGAACCTATCAAACTGCTCCCAGCTGACTGATGGCACCGAGGTAGGACGTGGCCAAGAGCAGAAGTTGCAGGAAGGCGCAAAATGAATCCGTCTGGAGTAAATGTTTGGAAAGGACTAGGAGTAAGGATGCTCTGTTAGC
>NW_009189544.1:10520-17514 GCF_000690835.1 Fulmarus glacialis
AGTACTATTAGAGTTGCATTTTAGGCTCCTGAGGGCCAAAGCAAAATTGTTTGACCTTAGTGGAAAGTCACGGCCCAAAGCAGGAGACCCCAACGTGCCCACCTCTGAAGGCTTCTTCCACTTTACCCTCCTGAGCTTCCAAGGGGAAAAACGAAAGGGGAGGGGGGAACTTTAGGAAGTCATAAGAATATCCCCAAAATTTTAATAGTCAGGGAGAAGACAGGCTGTTTATTTTAGAGCTTGATGTGATCAACACTCACTACTCTAAGAGATCCTCCTGCAGTAGGACAGTTGAGATCACTCGGTCTGAAAGAAATGTATCAGCTGGCAATGAAAAGTACACGGACATGCGTGGGGAAATACGTCCCTCCTTGGCATCTCTTTCCTACATGCAGCTGCCTAGATTTATAGATCAAAAAGCACCGTGAAAGATGAAAAAAAAAAAAAGCAACATTTCCAAAGAAGGAACCAAATACCCTGTCACACAGTACGTCACTTAGTACAAAACCTCTGAGCCTGGAGCACAATGGCAGAGCGTCCAATGGCAGAAGTTGGCTCCTAAATTTTATTTCTACCGCAAAAAATAAACTAATAAAAAAATTAAAATGGTTAGGGATTGTCTGAAGCATGCCGCTGCCTAGACTATTAGTTGCAGTGATGACTGCCTACTGCCAAGTAATCCACGCTTTACAACCCCCATTTGTCAAGTGCAAAGACAATGTTTGCTCTTTGTGCAATGAATGTACACATGGGATTTCCCTGCACCGTATCCCGATGTCCTTGCAAGCCCTGCTTTGCTCAGTTGTTGTAGAGGGAGCGCTCCGGGGGACATAAAAACACGTCCCTGCCTTCATGTGCAGGTGCACATCGCAGATGTCAGCAAGAAAGGAGGTTTTTAGCTGCGGAGGATTGCTGAGACCACGTGAGGTGAGAGGGTTTGCTCCTTCCCAGGCTGCTGCTGAGAAAATACTCCTGCCTGCAAAATACGATGCGTGTCGTTAAGCAGCCTTCTTTCTTCCTGCAGCCAGGCTGAGCACGCAGGCAGGTTGTGTGGTTGGGTCTTTGCTCTTTCATGTTCTCCGAAGGTCTCTTTTCTTTATGGCACATCAAGATCCAGTCATGATTTCCTTGAAGGTAGCTTCAGCTTGGCTTCGTTTTCCCTGACCCACAAGCGTGTGTAAACACTCCTTTCGCACGCCTGCAGCCCTGCCATGCCTTGTGCTCCCTATCAGCGACACTCCTCTCCCATTTTGCTCACAATAATCTTATCTACGCTGACCACTCCTTGGTTGTGTTTGGGCACTGAACCACCTCACCCCTCATAAAATTATCTTGTTTCATGTCTCCTAGACCTTGATCCCACTAAACTTTCCAACCAGTTTCACTGTCCGGCTCTTCCCCATCCTTATCCTGCTGCTGGTGTTGCTGGTAAAGGCCAGGCAGTTCTTCCCTTTTGAAACCTGATCTGACCAAAACTAGACGTAAACACAGTGCCGGATCCATCCAAACCCAACCTTTGCTTTCTGAGGCCAGCACCACCACCACGAATGCTGGAAGACCCCAGTCACAGCGGGTCCTTCTCCCCATGCCACCCCACTTGTCCTAAGGACCCTGCTTGCTTCTTTGCTACAAACGCTCACCCAACTCGCCATCGCTCTTTGCACAGTGCCCAGTATTGGAATATCCTTTGGTTTTCTTGCTTAAACCTAATGGCCCTAATCAACAATGACTTTCTCCTCTTGGTGCTTCCCTCTCCAAACCTACAGCCATGCTGTCTTCAGACCAATGACTTGATGAATCTCCTATTCTTGCTAACCACTAAATAAAGCGATTCGCCATCATCTTTTCCAACAGGATATGAGAGCACAACTGTTACATCTCCAGGCTTCTGAAATACATTCCTCTCGGCAAATTCCTTTAGTCCCTTTAAAGGAAGGGACAAAAAACGTGCCCTGATGCTGTTGGAACCTCAGACCCCAAGGCAAGGCTCCCGTTTCTTCTCCAGAAGGCATCCAGCCTCCCCAGGGAGGGGAGAGCTCCTCGCCCCTGGCCACTGCACCCCGCATGCCCCCAACATCTTCACCGTGGGATGCTTTAAAGCCTTATCACATCTGAGAGCGCACAGTCTCCTCCCGACCTTGCTGTCCCCTCTCCTACACTCTTTCTCCCTGCCCCTATATAGCACCCAATCTAAATCTGCCCCTAAGGCTTTTAAATCCCCCCATGGATTCCCTCCAGCTGACATAAGTGACAATAACTCTCCGTTACCCTCCTGCTTCCTTCTCCACGCCAGGCGGTCCGCAGGGTAGAAGCCTCCCCCTGCCTGCGCTCCCAACCATTTCACGCTGCTTCCCTGCACTCCCCAGCTAACCGGCTTCCAGCTGAAACCAGTCCAACCCAGCTAAGTAACAAGATATTTATAAAGCTCTCCTCCTCGTCGTGTTTCTGGGGATCCCGAACAAGCAATTAGCTATCAATTAAAACAGCACAAAAGCTCGAAAGAGACAATAAAGGTGAAGAAGCCAAAATATCTGAGGCACTGCAAATAGATAACGCCTTTGAAATAATCCTTTTTCAGTGGATGTCTGGAAGGGCAAGATGGGCATGGACATGATGATTGGAGACAGCAGTTAGGACTCTGGACCGGGGGACATCCATGGCCACGCATGGGTATCAAAAAGACTAACCATCCACTTCTCCTCCACCTTTCAAACCTGTTTTGTTCCTTCAGGCTGTGAGGTCCTCAGTGTCCCCAGTGCCACCGGGTGCTGGCATCCACCTGAAGGTTGGCCTCATCCCGCATTTGCCAAGCGGCACAACTGCAACCCCCCAAAATCCCAGCGCCAGTCAGCACAACCCTGGAAGCTCTCGTGACCTTCAAAGTAGGGGGCTGTCCTTGCTCATCATCACCCATCTCCACCAGCGCTGTGGGATTACCGAGATGCTCTGGGCTTCTCGTAGGGGACAGTGCTCAGCAGCAACCTCCCAGTCCCAAAAACTGAAGGCCTTTGGCATTCTGCTTTCTCTCTTCAAGGTGATTCAAGCTTCTAGAGGGGTTCAAGCAAGGCAGCCAGCTTCTAGAGGGGTTCAAGCAAGCCTGCCACATCTGAGAGACAATGCAAAAACATAAGCGCAATGACCGGGTTTATCCCAGCTACAAGATACGGTGCAGACAGCAAACGCAGTCGGCTGAGCCAGGTGGTGCCCTTCAACATCAGCGTAGACAGAGCCTTGGTGCCATTCTGGGTAATTGCAGTATTAGTTACGGTCATTAATACCCACGAATAACAGGGAGTAACTTCCACAGCAGCAAGAAGGAGCTGTCACCAACCATGTTCCCCGAGGGTACAGAGATCAGCTGTAAACGCTGCTGTGTCAGAGCATGGACATGAGCCAGCGGCCACATCCACAGGGCACTGCCTCCCCGAGCGCCTGCTTCCGCACCGGTCCTCCTGCGTCCAGCAGCACCTCCACACCACCCATCCCCAGAGCTGCCATCCCCATCTCGCTCTTCAAATACCCGCAGAACCGTTAAAACCGCTGCTTTCCACCAGGACCTTTCCCTCTCTGATGCCCATCCCCGGCACCATCATGCTCCCGCGCCTCCGAACGTCAGCGGCAACAGGGCCAGCGCTGAAAAACACCCCAAGAGCGGTGGGAAGGAGCGGTGGCGGTCCCTGTCACCGGGAACATGGAGGAGCGAGACGGTTTGCACAGAAAAATAATTTGTTATTTTTGGCCCCAGCCTTGCAAAAGGCACTCCGAAAATGATCCTGGCATCTGAGCCAGGGGAATAAACATGAGCTTCGTGATTAGGACTTGGAGCCTGCTGTAACTAGGAGATTTTTTTGTGTTGGAAATACCATCCCCGTCAGAAACTGCCATCGCTTATAGGAGGACGCTGCATCTAATTAATTTAAACCCCTTTATAACACCTGTCTCTGTGTGGGATGATGCCAGCAGCTGCCCACCCAATTAGGTGCTGGACAAAAACTTTATATAATACATTATTTGCAGCACCCAAGGTCTTCTCATACAAACAAGAGCTATAAAGCCATATAAACTGAGATGTTTACTGTACACCTTGCCCTCTGACGACCCATTCACAACAAAACAACTTCCCAAACCTGGAAATTCAGTTGTGGCACTTTGATTTTCTACTACTTTTTGCAGCTGAGAGGATTGACAACTGCACACAGACTGGTGCTTTTCTACCTTGAAGCAGTTATTTTTTTTGATGTATATATATTTTTAACGCAAGTGTCACAGCACAGGAAGAGTGAACAGGTCAGGAAAGGGTGGGGGATGTCATTGCCTGTGAATTTATATACATTTGCTCTTTAAAGCAAGAGCTTTTCACCAAGGGATGGGTGTCCTGACCCCCTGCTATCCCTGATGGTACCTATCATCCGTTTGATGCCAACAAGCATGTTTTGATAGAGCTCAAACTGTTCCCTAACGTGCTTGCACGGTGCCAGTGTTGGGCTCTGCTAAATCGAGGGCTGGGCTGGTTCCCCTTGATTTAGCAAAAACCTGTTGACTTTTTAAAACAAAAGCGCTTCTTTTTCCATGCTGGTTTTCCCCGAGCGCAGCTGTATTTGCGCCAGCCAGGGCAGGCAGGAGGTGGGGGTCTCTGGTGGCATCTCCTGCTCCTGGGGTCACTCTGGACGTGGTCCCACAGACGGTTGCCACACCGGCTGCTGCAGCACCACCTCTCCCTCCAAAATCACCTCCTAGGACCCTCCAGCCAGGCTCGGTGGTGGGTGCCTGGCCGGTCTGGGGAGCTCCAGGCTCCTTGCTCATTTTGAAACTAAGACTTGAGCCCTCCAGCCGGCACCAGACGCTGGGCAATTCGAGCCGGAGCTGACGGGCGCAGGCAGCCGGCCAGGCACTTCCCGGCGCAGCCAGAGCTCCTGCCACCAGCAAAGTGACACCTCCATGTCATCTGCCCTCGGCCAAATGCCCCTAGGAGGTCCTGGACGCGGCCCCTGACCACGTGCCCTTGGGTGTGTGGGGTGCTGAGCACCCAGCCCGACTCCTGCGGCACGCACAGCCCGCATCCTGCGGCTGCCTGTGGGATGCAGAAACGGATTAACATTTGTTGGGGCTTTTTTTTTTTTTTAAACCCTGAAGTTTTACATCCTGAAAAAGGCATCGAGTTTGGCAACGTTTTTTCAGTTCCAGGATATTTTTGCAAGCTTGCAGCTGAAGGGAGCTGTACGTATCTCCAGGAAAGAGCATGAACTGCAAGAAGGGCTCTAGTTTTGGGTGACGTTACTCACCCCGAGCCATGGTCATTACTGGAGCAGCCTGGAGGGGGTTAGAGCCACCTTTTGCATGTCCACCAGAGGAGGGGTCAGGTCACCAGTCCCCTCCAGAGGCATGTCAGGGTAGCCCAGAGGCAGCCCTAAATTACCCAGGGTAATCTCAAGCTCTTCCTCCTGGAGCTCACGGTCAAAAAGGGCCATCAAGTCACCCGCTGGAATAGCCCAGCCCGGGCAGTGGGGACTTTCAGGGATGTAGGACTGGAAGACATCATCTAGGATGATGCCTCCAGCCCTGGGAGCCCCCACGGGGAGGAGCAGCCTGTTGGGAACAGCCCCATGGTACCCTACAGCATCCCCACGGCACTCCGACAGAACTGTTGGGGCCCCGCGATTTGGTGAAACTTTTCCTGCCCAGAAACCAACCCCAAGCAAGCACAGCCCGAAGAGGAGCGGGCAGTCTCTCTGTTCATGCAAGGTGAGGAAAGATGGGTGGCAAATAGAACCCAAACCCATCCCGGACCGCGATGCCCTACCCATGGCTGCATACTCCTGAAAACACGCTTAGCCGGGAAACGCTGACAAACCCTTCCTTGCAGCAAACACACGCTCACGTTCAGTAACACTAGTGGGAAATCACACCCCAGCCCTGGGCACGACTGGCAGCACCAGCACGAGGAGGTCTTGCCAGCTGGTGCCCCCTCTCACGTACCCAAAGCTGCTCTGCCCGTGGGCGGGTCCTGCCGTTCCCCAAAACTGCACCCGGCTGCTTCGGATGCCGACGTGCGGAGGTGCTGCCAAGCGAGGCATGAAAATCCCCCCCACCCAGGGAAATCCTGGCCAATGCAGACACGATGTCGCGGGGACGGGAACCAGCATGTGCAGCAGCCTCGGTGCCCATCTAAAAACGGGCCAAAATGGGCCGTATGGGGAAAAAAAGACAGGGCAAGGGGTGGCGTAAAAGCCTGATGGTTAGCAGGGTTTAAAACGCGAGAGGTGGCCAGGGTGGCTGGTGTTTTCTCACGCAGGCAGTGAGCTCAAGAGCCTGAAGCTCAGGCAGGGACCGGCTTTAAGATGACAGCTCTCGCCTTGCTAATAGGGGCAGGTGAGTAATTGGGCTGCCAACACCAGAAAACCCACTTCAGCCCGCCGAGATTTTGCTTCTGTCACTCCAAATGCCCCGTTCACCAAGATTTTTAAAGCAAATCAGTGTTATTATAGGGCAGTGTTTTCTTTTCACACCAGGATGTGGTTAATCATTCCCTAAGCGGCAGCACACGGTACCAGACGCCGTGGGTAAGCTCCACGGCTCACAGAGAGCTGCCCGCGCCGCTTCCACGGGGCGTAACACCCAGATGCTGCGCGGGGTACCGCCCCGAAACCCACCGAGCCCTCCAGCTCTTCCCGTGCGCCGAGCGGGACGGACCTCAGCGGCGTTATCCAGGACTGCCCGAGGAGTTGGCTTTCAAATTCTGCATCCTTGCAAACACCCTTCATTTTACTGGCAGTTTGTATCGGGGATGCGGGGACCCGTGGGGTGGGTGGGGGTCGCTCTCTGCGCAAGCATCCTCCTCCCTGCCCGCCGGGGAAGCGGCGCATCCCTGCCAGGCACCGCTCCTTACCTTGATGTTGCAGAAGATACTCCGGGAGCAGGTGCCGGACCTTTTGGGGACATCAACTGGGGATTTGCCGGCTTCGGGGTGGACTCCCATCGTGGGGGCTTCCCGGGG
>NW_009189544.1:17702-17930 GCF_000690835.1 Fulmarus glacialis
TGAGCGCAAAGTTTTTATAAGTCTGCTCTCGGGAGCGATGATGAAACCCTTTCTCCTCCCTCTTTTGCTTTGTGCGTCGAGGGAACTTTAAAGTCGCAGGAAGCTAACGCCAGCGCGCAGGGAGCAGGTGGGAGCGAGGGCTCGTCGAGCCCGGCCGGTTTGGGGATGGGGACTGCAGTGGTGCGAAGGTGCTTGCCCACCCGCTTGCCCCCCCAGCGCCCCAACGCG
>NW_009189544.1:18097-75370 GCF_000690835.1 Fulmarus glacialis
CCTTTCAGCAAACCAAGATTCGGTTCCCAAGTGGTGGGAGGGGGGAAACTGGGTAGCCAGACAGAGAAATCCCTCCCTGGGTTAAGGGGTTATGGAGAAAAAATTCTCCTGCTTTTCTCTTGTGGAAAAAACTGCATTTGCAAAGCTCCTGAGCACTGGTTTTTTTACCAATACCGCTCTGGGGCTTTGTTTATGCAAAGCACTGATTTATTTTGCAGGCTCCTCACAGGGAGCAGAAGTGTCACAGGGAGAAGGGCAGGTTGATCCCAGCTGAGGAGAAGCCAGTTTCAAGTGTTTTGTCAAAATTACTGCTTTTCCCCGCCTAAAGCAGGGGGGGACCCTGTGGGAAATGGTGGAGCCTGCCTCGGGGTGCCCTGAGCCTGGAGAAACCAAATCCCAGCTCCCTGAACCGTTTCCCCATGGGAGGGCTGGCGGGTCCCGACGTATGCCCTCTGGTATGACGCCAAGGAGCCGAGTCCCGCTCAGCGGGCACCCACCGACACCCACACCCTGCCCAGGCACCCGCCGTGGCCGCTCACCACGAGAGGGTGCATTGCACCCGTGGGAGAGGCTCCCTGGGTGCTCCTTCCTCCTGCCTCGCCCAAGCCGTCTTGCGAGAGGACCCCCAGGTCCAGATCTTTGGCGTCCAGCACCAGTCTGACCAGGCGTAGGGCTTGAAAGCAGTGTAAAAATTAGCGTTGCTAAGATAAAAAGAGCTAATTTTGGCTGCCAGCTTCCCAGTTTCCTAACCCTGTCCCAGGAGCACAGCTTGCAGGGACAGGTGGGTATCACTGGCCTACGGGTGGCAAAAAAAGCATCCCGTTTTCCCATCTCCCTTTTTCCACTCCCGTCCCCAAATTTGCTAGATCTGGGGTCAGGACGCAAAGTGAAGAGACCCTTTTCCCCCTGTCAAGAGTTAGCCGAGCCCTTTCATCTGCCACTCAATGGCAAGAAACAGAGAGTTTCAGCCTCACTGACAGAAAAGATCAAGCAAGCCAACACCTCCTCTGCTCGTCTCCCATCCTCCCCGTGAGCCCGACGTGCCGCTGAGCTCATTTTTCAGGCAATGCCTGACCCACTCGCTAACGACCCTGTCTTTTCAGTTTATTCTGCAGAGACCCGTGACGCTCTCTTTGTTATAACAACCACCTCCACGCAGCAGCTGTTTCGGCCACTAACTTCAGCTTTTCCGTACAGATTTGTCTCCACGCAGCAAAACATACCGGGGAAGAGGCGCGATGCCGGACAAGCCTGCGCCCCGCCTGGCAGCGGGCAGAAACGACCCTGCCCCGACGCCGCATCCCGTGGATGGGGTTGGAAACCCTGCGCCAGTGGGCTTAATAACCCCTACACGGGGAAGCAAAGGGCTGCAGTGAGTCAAAAGGGAATCGGGGCTCTTCGCATGCAGCTTCTGGTAAACACCCCCATGGGCTGGACATCGCTGCCCCACAGGGACGCGGGTCCTTAGTGGGAACCGACCACACGTCCCGGCTGGCCCAGGAAGGACAGAGGCTGGGGCAGCCTCTGACGTGCTCTGAACCAAAGGACACGGGTCCCCAGGCAGCGCTGTGCTCGCCGGGTCTGGCCACCTCCCAGCAAGCCCCTGCTAGGTCTCGGACACGGAGGGGTGCCGCAGCGGGGCTGATTTGCCGGAGGGCAGGAAAAAATCATGCTGGCAACCCATGCTGCCATAGTATTTCTCAATCTGCAGCTCTTGCAATAGGTAAGGCAAGAAAACACCCAAGCTGTGAGCCACTTACAGCGCTGGGGACCTCCCCACGGGGCTGCACACCTTGCTTACCCACGCCGTCCAGTGTCTTGGTCTACTCTCCCATCAACAAGCTTCCAATGAACATTTTTCCCAAGCAAGGATCATTGCCCAAGCCTTGGCAGCTTTTCTAGCTGTAGTAAATAATACACTAAAAGCTGACAAATCTGAATTTGAAAGTCCAGTCGTGGTGGTTTCAGTTATTAAAGGCAGGCAGAATTTAGGGATGCATCCAGTACTGGGTGTGCTGCAGCAACTCCACGAGGTTCCCCGCGGCCGGCGCAGGCGCTTTGTCTTGCAGCAGAAGCAAAGGGCTATCCTGAGCAGGCTCTGTCCACCTAGATGGGACCACCGGAGAGCACTACTGACATCTCCCAAGTTTTTATGCCGCTGGAAGAGAAACTCCAGCCCTTGGACACAAATTCAGCTCTAGCTTTCTTACACCGACGTTGCTTTTAAATTACGGACCTTAGACAACAGATTGTGCAACAGGAGTAACAAAATGAGATGCACACGAGAAAATAGGACTCTCGCCTCTTTTTGAGGATTCTCTGCTGCGTTTTCATTGCCGCAGGGTTACAGCCTTGGCAAGGAACGGTTCGGCCTGCAGATGAGTGCACAGGAGGAAAGTGATTTACAGCGGCGCTGACAAGGGGAGGAGAGTTTGGTTTCAAATTCTTTTCATCGTGCTTTGTTAGGGCGATACGGTTGATGTTAAGTGCCTGGCAGGGAAGATCACACATCGACAGGGTTTGGTTCGTTTTACACGGCTCCTGGGGCTGCATTTCTTTCTCAGCCTTTGAAATGAGTTCCTCCTACAGCAGTCACGCTCCCCTGGCCAAGACATCGGCTGGAAGGAGAAGACCTCGCTACTGTTAACTGAGCGGGAACCAGCTACTTCAACCAGCAAAGCTGAATCAGGCCCGCAGCTCTCCAGGTCCACCACCAGTTCATTCTCCACCCCGCCACCTCCCCTCACCCACAACAAGCCATCAGCTGAAACCTGCCCACCAGGCAGACCAGTTTGGCAGACCAAACTTACACCGGTGTGGCTATGCAGGAACTGAGGCAGGTCCCTCTTTGCTACCAGGGGATGCTCACCTTGTTTGCAGAACATCAGACCCCTCAAAAGCCACTTTTCTTCTCCTGGGGAGATTAGGTCAAACTCCTTCACATGGCCACAGCTCTTCTCTTTCCCCACATCCTCCTCCTTACTTCTTTCTACCAAGCAGTGGGTTGATGCTTTCATGGGGTGACGACCAGACTAGCTCTGCTTTACCACCTGGTTTCAATCTGGCAGGGACTGAAGCATCTCAGTTTTCCTCCACAGTATCCCCAACCTATTCTTCTCAATGATTATTTGTCCGCTGGGCTTTAAAAGGCGATGCGTACCCACCAACACTGAATCATAGAATATCTCGAGTTGGAAGGGACCCATAAGGATCATCGAGTCCAACTGGGACTCAAGTGGGAAGATCTTCCCGGCCCTCGGGAAGACTTGTTACTAGATGAAGAGACATTGCATCCCAGCATGGAAGATGATTTCCCACTGTGCTATGCATGCACAGTAGGACAGTCCCTGCTACGTTTGAAGCTGGACCAGCAGATCCTTCTTAAAGGAAGGTGTTTCTTTCCCAGCAGCCTCCCTATCAGTGACTTAGGACTGAGACTTGGACTTTTGCAGTCAGTATTTCATTTCATACAGACTTGCGTGAAGCACCATCCATGGTCTGGAGCCAGACAGCCCCGGCCCCAAGGGAACGATGCGCCAAGGAACTCATTTTCCTATCCTGGAGCTGGCAAAATGTGAACTGTGTGGTCAGACATCCCAAGGAACCTGGTTCCTGCTAGATCAGCATTTATTTCCCCAGATCCAAAGGTGCGGATCCAAAAGACTGAGTTGCCTTCCAAACTCTTTGGTGGCTTCACGTGATCCAGCAATAACAGGGAAGCCCATAGCGAGCCTGTATGCATCCCCCAGCCTGGGAAATCCTCTGTGGTTGCATAAAACCAGAAGCTGGAGAAGGCACTGGACCTCAGGACCCCCTGGCTCAGCAGAAGAAGGGAGTGAGATGTGGTCCAAGTGAACTTCTGGTCTTTTCAGACATAGCAGCGATGAAGATCCTACCACGTACGTCAGCCATGGGAGGAGATGTGAGGATGGACAGACACTTAGAGAGACACATCGCATTGGGAAGATCTGGGGAGGCTCTGCAAGAGAGAGGAAGGAACAAAAGCAGGATCAGAGCTCATAAAACGAGCTGCCCTAGACGTTATCACCCGAGATGTGCCGGGTCTCCTGCTTTGTGGGTGGTGCTGTCGCAAGCAGGATTAGGAAGGGAGTGAAAGGTGATCCCTGTATTTACTGGGGAACCTCGCACAGCTTAAAAACAAACTTCCTGGAGCTGCGTGACCCCCAATTTACTTGCTGCACACCAGTACCAGGACAGCACAAGCCTCTCTGGAAGCAAACACGAAGCCCCTGGGGCTCCTGGAGGGTTTCAGGCTTGCAAGTACAAACATTGCTCTGGGAATGAAAATCAAAAACAACCCCCCCTGCGTTACCAGAGCCAGTCCCTGGGGTTGCAGACCAGCATGCCAAACCCACCCCCATTTATTCTCCAGGGCTGGTGGTGTGGCACAGCAGGGGATGAGGACCAAAGGCGATGGGGCGGGCAGCGTGCACCAGCGGTTCCTGCCAATGCCTGTGGTTGCAATTACAGACCGTGACAGGCTGGGTTTAATTTACCAGCAACGTGTATTTGATCTGGAGCAGAAATACTGGTCAGAGGGAGGTACACAGCCATACCTGAAGAACAGGCTTGGCTGGCTCACAGCCCGACCTGCTCCTGGGGATGGAGAGTGAGGGCAAGGTGGTTTACCGGCACCCGAGGAGGTGGTCCAGCCCTCGGGGAGGGGGCACCACGGTCCCCATGGCAGAGAGGCACGTACAGAGGAGCTTTTGGGACAAGCAACAGCCGAGCCCCAGAGCGGGACGTGACGCTGCTTACCCTCCGGCCGAGGCCACCACCAGCCCTGCGGGGAAGCCAGCCATGCCCAGAGATTAGGAGTGAGGTCAAGGCGGGATGGGAGAGCAGGTATTTTATACTGAAGATGATGGCAGATGTGCGTGTCAGCATTAAACCATCCCTCCCATGGTTGGCTGCCCACAACCAGCTAACCTGAAGCAGAGGATATTTGTCTGCTCTGGTGACTAATAAAAACGTTAAGCAACTGTTGTGCTCTCCCTCCCATGTGCAAACCCAGTCAATCAAAACTCTTGCAGGGCAATGGCAGGAGAAGGTGCATTCTGGAGGAATAAATGGTTAGGCAAGCTTTGCAAGGCTGCAATTGCACCGTGAGGGTGATTGCAGAGCCTGGAAAGGAGGAGGCTGTGATTTTGGCAGGCTGAGTCTTTAAGAGCAGAGAGGAAAGCAGAAAGCTCCTCCACTTTTAGGAGTGCTGTAAGTGAACAGGGGAGTGGAGGAAATGCTTTTAAATGAGCCCTGGTGGTGCTTTATGTCTCATCTCTTAAACAGCCACTTTCTTTTCCTCTGCCTTTTCTGTTTTAAGTAAGTCTTGTTTATAATTAGGCCACTTGAGTCTCACCATCAATTGAATCCCTGCCGTAATATACCAAAGGCTTTTCAGTTAAACTGGAGATGACCCAACGAGTGGATTATTTTGGTGGGTCGCCGCTGGACCAGCCAACTCTGCTTTCTTCGTAATACCCTTTCCACCTCTCCTTTCTCTGTAACAGCGTTGGGAGATGCCAGCCCCCAGTTGTCACGTTTGGGCCCTTTTGCTCAGCACGTTCCAGAGAAGAAACTCTGATGGTTGGTAAAAGGAGGAGGTGGGAGATTGGAATTAAGATTATTTATTCCACACCCTCCCCAGCTAGTCATTTGCATGACATTTGCATGCACAAAAATTGCTGCCCCACCATAAACAAGAGCAATCGCTGGGATGGAAGATGATGTGCATCGCTCAGAGCAACACGGGTGCCAGGGGTCAGCACCCAGCAGGGCTGTGCCAGCAAGGACCCCACAACACTCCAGCCACCACTGTAAAGCCCTCCTGGCACTCTCCGAGTACAGTATTCAAAATAACCAGATGTTTGTAGTCGGGCCAGAGCCCTGGCCTTCGCTGCAGGATGTGTTCTGCAAACCCAGAACAAAGAGACAGTCCTTGCCTCGAAGGATTTGCAATCTAAAGCATCAGTATCCTGTAGTAAAAGCAATTAAATGAGGCAGACAAGGATCTGACTGTGCCATTCAAAGCAGGATTGCATTTCCTTGAAATTGCTTCAAGTGATCATGATGAGACAGTCTAATTTAACTCTGCCCACTGCCAATAAACTTTAGTCGGTAAATATTTCAGGAACAGTGCCCCTAAGCAAGACTTCTGCAGCCTAGAAAGGTAGAGTGTCAAATATTTTTGTAAAATTCCTTAACCCTGATTCCTCCATGGAGCTACGTACCCAGGAGAGCCAGACTTTTCCAGGCTCTCCTGTGCCTTGCAATTGGTTGCAGGGCAATTCTGTTATTTCACACCAAAAAGACTGCATCCAGCAGCACCAAAACCTCCTGCTGCTTGTAGGTATGTTGTTAAACCCCTGGTAGCCGGTCTAGAGAGATGCCATCTTACGGGAAGATGTGTGACCAAATCAGACCCTGAGCAGCTCAAGGAGGCTCCTATCCAGAAGGATATCCCAACGCCCTGGCTGCTGGCAGGTGGCACATCCCAGCACAGGGCAGGAGGAGGTGACATCTCGGCATCACCCACCTCAACAACTGCTCTCTGTTGGGCGCAATCCAGAAACACTGGCCTCTCCAGGAAAAGCGTCGACGGGGAGCTCACACTTCAGCTGCCTCCTTCTGTTGTGAAGGTCTGGTGGGTGATGGGTGAGATGCATCACCATGAGTGATGCGGCACCCTCTTATCTTACTCCCGGTGATGAGTCTCTGCTCTCTGACAGACAAGGGATCAACATGACTACAGAGTCTCCACAAAAGCCCCACGGAGGGGCAGAAGGGCCGAGATGGTCTTCATGGTTTCGGAGATGGGGAGACCCATGTGCCATATCCCACTGGAAACCTTCACCTCCTTGAGAGCTGATGCTTGTCAGGTGTATTGACCTTTTATCTCGGGAATGATTTTATTTAGCTGTTCTGCCACCTCTAAAAGACCTCAGTGTGCTCTGGCAGCCACCATTCAAATGGAAATTAAAAAAAAAAAATCAAGTAAGTAGACAAAAGCTTTAATGAATATTACCCCATTACGTGAAAGGAGCTAGTCCAAACGTGCGGCGATCACGGCTCAGATTTAATCCCTCCTGAAGTTGTGGTAAGGACAGTTAAACCACAAAGATTGAATGCTTGTCCGCTTCCCTCTGGAAAAAAGGTTAAATTCAATAAAAAGAGGATAAAAGAGAGTGAATTCAGCACATCTCATTCCACAAGACTGTACTCATACCACTGCGTGTCCTGAAGCTCTGGGCACCGTCAAATACGGGATAAGAGTTATGTGTTTGCAATGAAAATGATTCAGTCTCCACTAATATGCAGCAAAATATTTTCATTATACTATATATTCACTTATTTAATGATGATGGCAACAAAAGTGCCAAAGTTGCATAATCATCTATTTTTTTTTTTTTCCCCAGCTACTTGGAAGTTTCATAAAAACTCCTTGTTTGGTTCGAAATCTTCCAAATTTCCCTGATACTGTGAGAGTGCGCGCATGTGGTTTGGCTGTCACTGTGTAAGGGTGAACCCACTAAATAAAACAGCCTGAGTTTCAATAAGCAGCAAACCAAAAACAAACCAATAAAACCTGTTCTCCTCATGCTGGACGTGAGGCAGAGGCGGTTGTGAGTAAGACGCTGAGATTTGGCAGCCACCAACCCCTGCTGATACGTGTTTTGTAGAGCTCTACTGGAAATTGGTTTTGACAGAACCACTTTTGCGTGCCCAAAGCAGTTCAGATCTCTTCATTCCCCTCCTGCTCCTCCTCCTCCAGAGAGGCTTTCCCAGGAGAGATGCTGCCGCACGCTCTTTACGTCCCCATGCAAAATACCTTTGCAGGGTGCCTCTTCCCATGGGGTTTGCTCCAGCATTGATATTTAGCAGCTAGAAGCCCAAAATTAAGGTGGAGGCTTGGCCATACCTTGTTGCTGGCAGCTCTGGCTCCATCTCAGGCTGCAGTCTGAGAAGAGGACTCGGGCGTCACCCAGGGCAGGATGGAAAGCTGCGATGTCCGTTGTACAAAAAGTGCTGGAAACTTTCTGTTTGGAAAAGCTGGAATAAAAACAGCAAAGTTTTTGATCACACAAGATCCTCTTCTAACCCTGAATGTGCGGTAGGGAAGGGCTGATGTTGAGCTGGTATCAGCATCAGCCATTTCAAGTCAAAATGTATTTGTTTTCCTTGGAACAGGCAAGTCGAACTGGAACAATGGCTGGAACTGACATTTTGCAAGGAAAGATTTTGTTTCATCTTGAAAGGCCGAAACACCTTGAAATATTTTCCAATGGAAATGACATTTTGTTTCTGCTGATGCACATGGGAATCATCCCATCGCAGTTTCCACCCTCCTCTAGCCGCTCCCACTTCAGCGGGAGGGACCCAAGGAGACAGCACACACGCACGTGGTCCAAGAGGGATGGAGAGCCATCCAACCATCGCGTCCAGGGTGACGGAGAGCAACACAAGTAGTCACCACGGGCACAGCTCATGAAAACACCCTTTTTAATAGCAAAACCGGAGGGGCAAGACATCCAGTGAGATCCGTTTTAGTCTGCATGAGCGAATTATGAGAGGAGCCATAAGACCTTGAGGGAAGGCAAACAAACAAATAATCCACCTATAATCTAAATGGGCTAAAAGCAAGAAAAAACTAGGTACTAAAATGCGACAAGACCTCTCGATTCATAAAACAGGTAAACAGCAGGCCTGGGAACAGCTTTTAAACCTCTTGATTTCTACCCGAGTGGAGGACGCTGCCTCTTTGCATCTCCTCCGTGGGCTGCTGGAGGCGGTGAGTGCGGGAGCAAGTCCCTGTGAGAGCTGTGTCCGGGGCACCGGTGTAAGGCTGTAAAGGTGAAAAGAACCTGCTCGAATTTTTGTGCAGGTGCCAGAGGAGCACTGGCAAGAAGAGAAGTCAAAAACCCTGTCATTTTCCATAAAGAAGTGTGTGTGGGGGGAGAAGTAAAAGATAATAATTCAGAAATCTGAGTCCTGCTTTGTTGTAGTCTCAGATTTCTCGTACCTGGAAAACTTAAGAAACCTCAAACCACTCCCATCTCAAATCCAGACAAAAAGCCCTGTTCTTGAAAAGCTTCATCAACAGAGAAAAGTTTCAAGCTCAGGTTGGCTGCAACATTTCCCTTTCACACTTTCAAAACATTTCCTTTAGATCATGACTTTTTTAGTACTATGGGATTAACTCACATTCCTAAACAATCATTTCAGAGCAAAGTAAACTGCCACTGTTTCCTTTCAAAAGGAGTTGATGATTCTAAAACTTCTTTTTTTTTTTCTCCACATTCTAAATGAACGTGAAAAGCTTTGGGTTTGAAACAAAATGGGCCTTTTCTTTTTTATTTTTTTTTTTAAATACAAGAGGAAAGAAGCTTTCACAGTCAAACAGGTTGGAAACAGGATCCTTTCTTTCCTGTTCTCCTTTATTTTGTGAGGACAAACCAAGGGGTTCCCAAGCTGGGGAGGTGCTTGGGATCTATTGAACCTGTTCAAAACCAGCCTGTTCACACAGCCAGTACTTTCCTGCCTTTAGTGACTACTTCTCTTGATCTGGATGCTCTAAGTGAAGATCGATGGCGGGATACAGTCCTCCGAGCATGGTGTGACCCCACGGAGAGAGGATCAGAGCTGGGGTTTGCAGGAGCGGTGGACCTCGAGCCTCGGTGTGCTGCTGTCCCCAGTGCACTCGTGAAGAACCAGAGATTTAAGACACAGCACGTTTCTTTTCCTGCCTTTGTTTTCCTTTTCTAACCGCGTGACCAAGGTTTTGGCCAGCATCTGAAGTTCTCGGCACCTCCAAGAAGCAGCTGCCCCGAGTCTTCCCCGAAAACCACGCCAGTTGCGGTGAGTGCGGTCACGCTCTTAATATCCCTCCGAGAACAGCCTGATGGAGAAAATGCTTTTGCTCCCGGACCGCCTCGTGCCTCGTGGGCCACTGTCTCTGCTGCGGCGGGGCTGGCAGAGGGAGCGACTCACCCGCTGCATCCTTGGACCAAGTCCAGCCAACAGAGTCTTCTACCTCACGGATTTCAGCACTACCAGGCAAGCTTAGATTTAACGTCAGTAGAGAAACCTGACTATTTATAGCTACTCCGAGAAGAGTAACGATCATTGATTGGCATACAAACAAGGAAGCAGAGCATCAAGAAATAAATATATCTGCTGCGGAGCTGTCAGCTCTGATGATCCTCGCAGCATGCCTTCACACTTCACTGGTGCTTGCTTCAGAGCCATCCCAGCAGATGACTGATTGACTTCTCAGCCAGGTATGCCTCTGCCATGGCTGCTTAACTTCACCCTAAAAACGAGACAAGTATTTATTTTTTTTATGGGGAAATCAGTAAATTGTTCTGACAGCCATGATGGTCCTACCTAAAAGAACTCTTTTGTCCAAGATAGATACATACTATGTTCCTGATGGGGCTGAATTTTCTCACCTTAAAAACTCGTTGTTCTGAATCAGGAACATTGTGTTCCTAGTCTGTATCTGACAGCTGTGGCTGACCATTAGGTAAAGGACCTGCCATTACGTTTGAATCCCAGAGCAAAAGGCATGGTTGAGATCCCACTAAGAGGAGCCATACTGGTTGGCTGCACAGAGACCCCACTCCAGCTCTCTTTGACATCCCAACACAGAACCGAAAGCTTGAGGAACCATAAGGGGAGATATGCTCCAACGTAAAAAGGTCAATGTTGGTCCACCAAAGATCCCCAAAGTCAATCATTTCAAGAGTGACCTGACAGCTCAGGGAGCAAGCTACCCGTTTTCCCTTGGAAGTGGCATTTGAAATAGTTTTCCCTGCACCCTGAGCAAAAGGAGAGGTACAGAAGAAGAAATTCCCTTGAGCTCCTCACCTGAAGGGAGGACCACGCACCACTTCCATACGGGTGGGATGGCAGAGGCCAAGGCCTCCACAAGGGGACATTTAGGGTTGCACAGTCCTTCTGCAGTTCCCTTCTTTCTTCAGATTTCCTTGTGGAGCTGGAGTTAAGAAGGAGTAGCTTCATCTGGCAGGGTTGGTCAATGCCTAGTAAGAAAGATGGAAATCTGCATGGACACCAACGCACTTTTTGGGGTCAGTTGAGCCCTCCGCAAACAGCCTTTGGGACGATGTTAGTGAGGGTTGTCAAGCCATTCCTTCCTGAGTGCTGTTCTCATTTTGGTGAGGAACCACCGAAGTCCTCATCCCATTTGGCCCAGACCCCCTCCTCCATATAGAGGCCCAAGAGACACCAGAAACCCCACACCCTCATGCTCTCCTCAGCACCGCGAAAGGAAAAGCTCTGACTCACACCGAACGGCATGTTATCCTTGCGAGTTCATTAGTTTCAGCAAGAGATCGTTTCCTCAATGACTGTTCCTGTTGTTTCACCCCTGGCTTCGCTTTTCTGCCTTTTGCAAGGACAGCCGTTGGTCCAGGTCACACCAATGAGAAATGTCAAGCTGGTTCTGGGAACCGCTTCCTGAAACGCGCCCGTGTTATCTGTGTGCCAGCACGCTTCTGAAAGAGCCTCTTGACTGGAAACATTCAACTGGGAAGAGAAACGGGTCATCCCACCCTGCTCCTGCCTCCTCCTCGCTCCTGCCTCCTCCTCGCTCCTTCGGGGAACTGCTGCAGGAAACAAAACCCCGTCCCTCGCGGAGAGGATGACCGACGGCGGGATGGGGCTGTTCTGGCACACGGTCTTCATCACGCGATGGCTCGTCTCACCACGGCACCAAACATCGGACAAAAGCTTTTCTCACGTGACTTTTTATTCCTAATTTAAAACAGGACACAATGAGACTGCAAAGACAAAAATAGTGGTTTAAATTTAGGTAGAATAGACTGAGAGGCACCGCCGACACTTCCCCTTCCAGCGACAGCGCTCCACGGCCAGGAGGAAGCAAACAAAACAGGAGGAGAAGCCAGGCCAGCTGTAGGATGCAGTTGCTAAAAAGATAGCCAAGGAAAGAAGATATGATGATGTCTGTCCCGTGGAGACTCCCTGGACAATGACTGATTCATTGCTTACAGGCGGTATCTCTGGGCTTGAGCCGTCTCCCCTGCTAGACCAAGGCAGGGGTTGTAACATAGCTGGAATAGGTGGAGCCCAGTAACAGCTCCTCTCTCGCATGACTCAGGCTGTAAGGCTACCTCCTCCCATCCCCAGAGGCCCTTGCGTTTGGGGTCTTCCAGGGACCCAAGCTGCCCTCTTTGACGGCTCCAGATGCCAAGAAAAGGCCAACGGCACCTGGAGACCCATCTCCTTTTCTGGTCCCACCAGGAGATCTGCTCTCAGATGAACAACGCCGACTCAAACTCAGTCTGGGCACAAATGAAGCAGCAGTGGTGGGAGGGGAAGATGCCACGAGGAATTAAGACTAAGCCAGTCCCCCTCTGCTTCCATGAACAGCAGCGCACATCTCGCCCGGTCCACCCAAGCAGTGGGAATCGGGTTCCTAACTCACCCAAATTAAGAAAAAATAACTCCTGCAGAGGTTGCTGGCGGGGGAGCACATGCTCAGATTAACGTCCCTGCTGAGAGAGAAGTCTGCTGCTTCTGGTCTGCGGAGCATCTGCCAGCCACCACACACATGGTCCCATCCCACCGGTGCGTGCTGGGTCCAGCTGGGTCCCAAGCACCTGCTTCTCCAGCCCTGCCTGCGAGGGAGGGGAGCAGGGCCACGCAGGCGATGCCACTAAAAACCAGCAGCTCCTCTCCAGCCTTCATCATCCCCACCGCCTGTCAAAGGCTCTCTGGGATTTTTCAGGACAGCGATGGAGCCAGACGGTCAGCACGGATCCTGACTCAACCCTGGGCTGCTGCGAAAATCCCACACCTTTCGGACGAACGCATGCCCGGCCCGCTGTGCCTGCCTCCATCCCCGCGATGCTCTGAGTGCCAGCGTGAGATCCTGATCCCACCTAGCAGAAGAGCAATGGCCTTCAGGGCTGGTGGAGACCCCAAGCAGAGGCAGGTGCAGATACCACACTACGAGGAGCTGCGGGACGTGAAAGGACTGCCGCCCAAAGCCTGAACCAGGCCGGGATGCAGGGTCTTTGGTTAGGATTCAGTGCCCTGCCTTGAATGCTGCTGCCCCTCCAAGAGGTGGGGGAAGACTCAAGGACAGGCACATCAACCAGCCTCGTTATTGACTTGTCCTGTCAGCCAGGAACACTCTCAGAGGAGACACCAAGGGTGCAAAGCTGGGGATAAGTAGAATCATAGAATCATAGAATCATTAAGGTTGGAAAAGACCTCTAAGATCATCGAGTCCAACCGTTAACCCAACACCACCATGCCCACTAAACCATGTCCCTAAGTGCCTCATCTACACGTCTTTTAAATACTTCCAGGGATGGTGACTCCACCACTTCCCTGGGCAGCCTGTTCCAAGGCCTGACCACTCTTGCAGTAAAGAAGTTTTTCCTAATGTCCAATCTAAACCTCCCCTGGCGCAACTTGAGGCCATTTCCTCTCGTCCTATCGCTGGTTACTTGGGAGAAGAGACCGACCCCCACCTCGCTACAACCTCCTTTCAGGGAGTTGTAGAGCGCGATGAGGTCTCCCCTCAGCCTCCTCTTCTCCAGGCTAAACAGCCCCAGTTCCCTCAGCCGCTCCCCATCAGACTTGTGCTCCAGGCCCTTCACCAGCTTCGTTGCCCTTCTCTGGACACGCTCCAGCACCTCAATGTCCTTCTTGTGGTGAGGGGCCCAAAACTGAACCCAGGATTCGAGGTGCGGCCTCACCAGGGCCGAGTACAGGGGCACGATCACCTCCCTCCTCCTGCTGGCCACAGTATTTCCAGTAGAAACTAGAGAGGCTTTAACAATTCATTATATCTGGAAGAAAGAGGGGGAAGGTCACGGCCTGGTGTGAACACAACCTATTGAATAAGCACCTGCGATGGCTACAGGCAGCAGGTTCCTGCACTGCAGATGGTGCCATCCAGATGGACAAAGTAGCTGGGTTTTCCTGCGGTCATGGGGCAGTGGTGTGCCCTGGTCTGCCGCGCAACGGTTCAGAGACAGATATTTGGGAAAATATGTATTGTATCCCTGAGATAAGAAACTGGGCATCCTCCTCACAGGTCATCAGCACAAGGGGTGTTGAAAGGGCAGAGGTTCAGGCTGCCTTCCCCTTCTTGCAGAGGACTTTGCCCCCCAGGCAACAAGCCCACAGCCTTTCCCTGCCTCCTCCAGCCTGCACCCCTGGAGCCAACTCTTGTTGTTTCAGCACAGGCTTGGTTCAGCCAGGACGTTTCATAAGAGAGCCTGGCAGCACCAAAACAGGAGAAATCGTTCTGTAAACAGCCTGCTGTTTGCATCCCCAGTTGGAAACTGGCCCGGGACTCCTCGTTCTGCAGCGCAGCCCTCCATCGCCAGAGATAAGAGGCTAAGGCACTCGCCCGGCGCTGAGTGACAGCCAACATCTCTCCTGGAGGGACCACCCATTGGAACCTCATCTTCTGCACCCAAAATCTCTTGCAGAGGGCAGCAGGTTGTGCCCCTCATTGTGCCTGTGGTGAGGAAGGCATCTCCTGGGCACCAGCCGTGAGAGCTGGGGGCTGCATTTCTCCCATCTGCACCTGCATGGGTCGTTCCCCTCCAGGAGCCCGTGGCCACCTCCCTGAGCGCTCCTGGGCATGGCAGGGCTCTCCTGCAGGAAAAGGACAACCTTGTTGGGGAGGGGGTGCTGGGCTGGGATCGCACTGGAGCATGGGCTGTTCCAACCATCTTTGGGACAGTCTGAAGATGCTTAATAGGGAGAGTTTGACGCAGCTACAGCTTCCTGGGGTTGCTGCAGGCAGATTAAGGAGTGCGCAGGATGCTGTGCGTTGGTTGCCACCTTGATCTAGCAAGCGCTGCTGGGTATCGCACGCGGACAGCGCAGACATAAGACCTGGAGTACAGTTTCATTTAACATACTCAGTATTTGTATGCGGTAAGGTCCTTTTACAAGCAATTTCTCATTCATTGTACAACAACGTACCCTGGCAAATCCATCCCCTCTCCTGCTCCTGCCATACCGGCCAGGAGCACAAGGTATCTCTGATGGGTTCCCCATGCCAACATTTCCCTCTGCAGCATGGAGTCCCTCTCCACTTACTAGACAACACTACTATTCACAGAAGCAGCATCTTCTTACGATGTAAACCTGACATATATGGGGTGAAAAGAGGGAAAGAAGAGCTGTAGCTCATTACAGTGGAGCCTTCCCCACCACACAGTGCCAAGTCTCAGATGTTTCTTACCCTCTTTTGCAACACCCATCCCAGGAAGCCTCACCTGTGCTGCTGGCATCTTCTTGGCTCAGCAAAGTGCCAGGACAGGGTCTTACTTCAAGCCTCCCAGAGTAATTCCCCTTTTCCTCGGGCCAGGTGATGCCGGGACATCTGCCATTTTCTCCTGCAGCCTGCATTGTCCAAGAAGAAAGGTAAACAGGACACTCGTCGGGCTCAAACAGAAGGCGTGTGCCCTTCATCAAAAAATATTTTGGAAAGACTGCCTGGAATGCTGGTATGGTTTCCTCTGTTTGTCTGACTGGGGAATTTCCCCTTATCGCTGACAGGGTTTGGACCGGGACCAGACGAAGAGGTGGCTGTACACTGCCAGGTTGGTTAACACATGGAGTTACGCATCTGGGTGTTGGGTTTTATTTTCTCCCACCAATACATGTGTACAATAAACACTTGTGAGAAGGGTGCTCCTTGGTAAGGATTCAGCACTGGGGACTAAAGCTTCTTGAAAAGCTTCATCAACAGAGAAAAGTTTCACTGACTAAAGTCAGTGATTGCAGCAGAGAGACACCAGGTAAAAACATGCCCGAAGAGGCATCATTTTGCCCCCCCCTCCCCAGTTTAACTCCCCAATTAAATGGGAACGTGCTGGGCTCCAGCGCAATGGAAAATTGTGGAAATGAGACCAAAAAAAGGCAGAACTTCAGAAAACTAATGTGAACACACATAATTTGGAAACAAGTGCTGCAGATTCAAAGGGGGAGGATGGAGACGGAAACCAACGACCCAGAAGCAGAGCAAGCAGAGAGCAAGGATCTACCACCACAGTCGCGTTCGTGCCAGCTTGACGGTGCAGACAGCGTAACACAGATAGCAGAGGGGAAACCCCCTCTGTCCCCCAGCAGGACATCCGATGGCTTTCTGCGAGCAGGGTGACCAGCGTGGGCACCTCCCACGCCTATGTGCCATGGGGCTCCAGCGCTTTCTGGTCCTGCCTCCCAGTGTTGGTCAGCGGTGGCCCCATCCAGAAACGTGATCCTGGACCCGGTCCGGCCTGATCCTGCCTGTATCCTACCAGGCTGGTCCGACCCCAGACAAGTGGAGAATGCACAGGGGATGCACAAGGGCGTTGCGCTCCTGACGTAGAGATGGAGCGATAGGTATGTCACCGTGTTTTCGGTTAAGCATTGCGCACCAGGCAATTACGCCCTGTTGTTCGAAGTGCTCATTTCACGTACGGCTTCAGCTTTACCTGCCAGAGCAGCAAACCCGCTAATGCCAGGCTGTTACCTGTGCTGGCACCCAGCGCAGACTGCGGGCAGATCACCTCCCCATCCTTCAGGGTCAGGGCCGGGAAGATGCCCAGGGATGCGATAAGAAATTCCTCCATGCCGTTAGCAGGGGAGGAGACGCTGCCTCCTCTCCTGCTGCTCTGGGCTCGCCTCTGCCACCGGCGGTAGCCCTGACAGCCACGGGCCACCTCAGGAACCCAGCTCAGAAGAAGACATCCCCCAAGGACCGGGGCTGTGATGCTGCCGCCTCTGGGAAGCGAGGGACTGGAAGCAATCCCAGCATTATTTTTTTTGTTTTGGGAGGGAAAATGAAAACATATCACAGAGACAGACTATTTTAAACTCGCTCCAGCCTCTCTTGCCAAGTCTGGAAAGTCGCTGTGTAGCCCAGGGAGTCTGGTGGTCCCCTTCTCTTACGGGGCAGATGGAAACGGGTGAGGTGCAAGTAGGATATTTTCCTTGCTGCTTTGTTTTCAAGCCATTTCAGAAGCTAAACGAGTTTCCAAATAGAGGGGTGGATTGGCATCACCTTAACGAAAACTAATTAAACATAATTATTTAGCCTGTTGAAAATATTTGTGCTCCACCAGGAACACCCTGCAGTTGGCTATTAAAAGGCAGGAAGAAAGCACTTTTTCCAGAAGCAGGTTTTCACGTCGGTTACTCTGGTGGCTAGAGCTTCTCACCGAGGCTTTTCATGCACCGTCCGCCTACGGAAATCAGGTTGGCAAAGAGTCTGCACAACCAACCTGATCCCTGAATTTTTTGGGGTAGGGAACTCCCTTCCCCACCCAGTTTCATGGGCTTAGGAAATACACAGGGAGGTGGGTAGAGTAAGGGGTGCAGCTTCGTCCCTACCTTTTGTTTTTGCCCTGAAAGCTGCTGGATTTGGGGGTGAAGGGAAGTATTTTTAGAATAAGTCGATTCCTCCCAAGACACGTTCTCTGCTAGAACAACTCCAAAACCATGCAGGCATGCAAACAACAAGCCGCAATGGAGTCATTTTGACTAAATCAGCAAGTTTTATCGGATGATCTCAGTTTACAGGGAAGGCCAGTTCTCAGAAGCAAACGGCCAGGAAGCTGTCAGCTCATGGTTTGGAGAAACGGATGAGCATCGAGCTAAGCTATTAGTTATTAGGAAGATTAAGAAGCCTGGTTTCCAGTGAATCTGTATTTATATACATTACTTTCCTCCTCCACTATCCCACAGCTCTGCCCCTGTGATGCCCGGCTTGGGAGCAGGGACATGCAGCATGCGACCGGCAACGCTCGGTGGTCCAGGCAGCAAAGAATGGGGAGATCCTCCTCACCCCTCTCTCCTTGGGATGCTTCTCCATCTCTTCCCTCCCATCATCCACTCAGTTTGGGGGAGCTGAATTATCCCCCAGCCCTTTGCAACTCATTCAAGGGGATCTCTGGACAACCACGTCCCATGTTCCAGATGGGAAGGGCAAGCTTGGCAGCTCAGGCAGAGGAGAGGGGAAACTGCCTGCACACGCTCCAGGGCTGCCCAAAACTTGAGGAAGCCATGAGCAGAAAGGCTGGGCTGGGTTCTCGGCACCAGCCGTGCTCTTCCCAGGGCTCAAATAATGAGAAAAAGGAACCACATGTTGTAAAACTACTGGAGCGTGCGGGCAGAGCGCACCGGGGAGCAACCTGACCTCAGACAGGCTTTGCCCAGCGAGATCCCTGGGACAGGAGTGAGTGGCAGCGGAACCGAAACCCATGGATTCTCAGATCTCAGGCTCTTCATAATCCACCTTCCATGGAAAACATACAATTTTTAATCGAAAGAAGCCCAAAGTTGCCACCGCTCCAACACCCGTGGCTGGTTTGGGGCAGGACCTGCTGCAGCCCCACCTTCTCCAGGTCTCCAGCTGCACCAGTCCCCTTGCCTCCAAGGCCACCCACACCTCCGTCCCACTGCCCTCCAGCCACTGCCTCCTCCTCTCCATCTGATCTCACCCCAGGCACAACCCCCTCTCTGGGCCATAGAAACCAAGCAAATCATGGCCGATTCGCTGTGGTTTCCTCCTTGCCTGTTCTCTGGAGGCTTTGCAACAGACCTGCACATGTGAAGCCTTGTCTTTCTCGACCATTGCTTGGAGCAAAAAAGCAAAGTGTGCCTGCAGGGGGAAGGAGCCAACAAGCTTGGTGCACTGCCTCCTTCCCTCCTCTGGTTGCCCTCCCTAATTACTGCTCAAAGGGCTTTCAGCTGCCTGACTCAGCTTATCGACTGCTGGATGAGCTTCGGCAAGACTTTCACACTGGCTTGCTTCTCACAAAGCCCTGTTAAAATTGGGTGAAAGTGACAAAAATAATCAGGTTTCTAACACTATTACATAACCCAACAACTTCCATTTGACAGTCAAAGGCTTTCAGTCTCTTCTCCAGACCGTATCCTTGAAAGGCAAGGGAGCTCTTGAGGGAATAGCCAAGCCAAACCTCCTCTCGGGCTCTGCCCATCACCTTTGCTCACCACTGGACTCTAAGCAGCCCTTAACCAAAACCGGCATCTTATTCCCAGTGGAGATCTGCCCCAGGTACCTGGTAAATCTGTGGGTCCTACCCCCCATGACCAACTGGGCATTTGTTAGCAGCTGGCAAAGCAGAACATTTTTCCACCACACCTCAGCTGTTAGGAACAAGCTCTCCTAAAAGGGACTGGTTTTACAAACAGGGACCCAGCTCTCCCCACAAGCCCAGCACAGCATCTCTCCCGAGCCGCATGAACCAGGTCCTCACTGCGGGTCCTCCATCAGCTGTGCTGACGAACACTGGCAGCAGACCCCTTGAGGAGGCTTCTTCCAAGGCAGGTGGGGCTTGGACAGCCACCATACATTGCAGGGCCCAGCGGCTTGCCTGCCCTAGCAAGCACCCTCCATTTCGGCACCCCGAATCCCACCCACTCTCAGCCAGACACTCCAGCGAAGCGATGGGAGCTCCTCTGCAAGCAGAACTGAGGGCATCTCAGAGTTTTTGGGCAGACAGCGTTTCAAAGAGGGGTTTGGGACCACCAGTCCCTGGCCACCAGGGAGATGGCATCTGCCACTGTGACTCAGAGGGAAAGCCAAATCCTGATAAGACCCCACTCTTCAACAGTGGATGTGATTAACCATTGTAACTAGCAAGGGGAGGACAAATTCTCCCTCCGGTGTGATCATCAAGCCAAGACTGGTAGCCCTCCTGGGGAAGGGGTAGGCTTAGCCCAAACCCAGGCTGCGAGGTGTTCTGGAGAGGGAACAGTCCAGGACCCCCTCAGCCTCTGCAAACCTGGCTGCACCAGCAGCAATTTTCCCCCTGCAACGTTCAAGGGGGTTTCAAAAGATGAGCCAAAAAGAAAACCTGAAGCACAGATCCCACTTTTTAATGGACAACGGGGCTCACAGGGATTCAAGAGAAGACCACACAAGTTCACAGAGGAAGAAGCAATTGCAGCAGCGTTAGAGCTGGGGAGAGACCAGGGAAGAGCACCACGGCCCCTGGTTGTCTAATAAGAGGAGCACCTTGGAAAGGAGCATGGGACAAGGTGGGACAGGCAGGAGGACCTGGGCTGATCTTCTACAGTTCCCCCACGGGTAACGTGGAGGTTGCAGCCAGGAGAAGAGGAGCTAGCTGTCATTGCCATGCCAAGACAAATGTGCAAATAGCACAAGCTTGGCCCTGAAGTCCAGGAAAAAGGATGTAAAAAAAAAAGCCAGACCAACCGATCACTCACTTGTGTGTTTTTGAAAACACCTATCTGATCGCATGCTCACCCTTCACTCCTGTGCCATGAGGCTGGCCGTATCTTTTCAATGTGATCGCTCAGTTCCGCTTTCAGCTTCCTTGATGCTCCAGGTGAGTGCAAATTTTATAAGTCATGGATAAAATCACAGCACCTACCACTACCAATGTTATCAGCGCAGTGAGGTCAGGTCTGTAGAAGAAAGCAACACCTTCTATTAACATTTCTGAACAAAACATCTCCTCTCCTCTTAAGCCTTGTCTTGCTAAAGGTGTGCACACAACTTCCCATAAGTCTTCACAGTTTAGTTTCTAGGGAAGCTGCTGGCACACTTGTGGTAATTTCTTCCAGTTTGTTAATTATACTGAGATATTCATCAAACTGCTTTCTGAATGGTCATGGGTCTCCGAAGCCTAGGCTGCGCAGCTGGAGCATGTCCTACGTGCAGCATCATACCCCTCGCTACAGCCTTGGAGTGGGTGTGATGTCCACACCAGTTTGGAAACGGGTCCTCTGGAAATGTCTGTTCTTTATCCTACAGCATCTCCAGGACTCACCCTGCTGGGCTATCCCACCTCGTGTACGCACAACGAGAGTGTGCCAGGAACCATCACCCCGCTGCTTGTTTGTGGGCAGGGAACGAGAGGCATGAACCCAGCCTCAGCAATCTATTCAAAAAAATCCAGACAAATACTATCTAGAAAATCGGTTTTGCCACTGACCTCTGGGTGCCAGACGATGCGCAGGGGTTGGGCAAGAAGATAACATGATACCCAAGAGGATGCTGTGGGCTCATGCTGTCTTTCTCAGGGCTATGAACTCGCATGCTATTTTTCTTAATGTCTCCCTATTTTAAGAAAAGTGATCAAAGGAGGTTTTTTTGGTGATCAAGTGCAGTTTTTATGTCTATGAAGAAAAACTTGAGTTATACAGCCCAAACGTACCCTCTGGACCAGAATTTCAAGGAAAATCCCTGCATACTTCTGGATGCCTCATTTGTTGGGGGAGGGCTGAATCGTAGTATTTGACTAATCACACCGAGGAATCCAGCTTTCTCCAGAAAAACTCACCATGGCACAATCTCTGTTATTTCCCCTCCTCCATACCAAGAAATAGTCAATATATTTCCCTGAACATCTGAAAACTCAAATGCTTTGCTAAAACTCTTGCCTGGTGGATATCATCCAACTTTCAGTTTCCAAGGCCTCAAAAATATGTAGTCAGGAAGGAACACAGACCAATGCCAGTGGTGCAAACATAACGAAAAGGCAACCCAAATCAAGACTTTAAGTAATTTGCTCCAATAGCTACTTACATGCTTTCGCACTATCCAGGGGCGAGGGGCAAAAGAGAAGAAAACAATTTAGTTTGAGAAGTCAAAGCAGCAGATTTAGAGTCCTTTGACCCTCCTGGCCATGGGCTTTCAGCTCTAATCACAGACCTGAAATGGCTTTCAGGGTTTCCACTTCCCAGGTATGACCCAGGTTGGGCTTCAGGACAATCTCCACCAAGTTGCTTTCTAAGCCGGGAGAGAAAAAAAAAAATTCCTTCAAAGCTACTTATGGTAACTCCTGGCTTCCTCTTCTTTTGTCTCCTTACTCCTCAGTTTGCTTTTTTTTTTTTGATGAAAAATATTTAAGGACATTAAAGCTAGTCCTGCCAAGCAGCCAAGCCCAGGGAGTGGAGCAGCTTGTGCCAGAGGTGGCTGCCGCCGAGCAGCAGGGCGAGAGTCATTTCCCTTGCGGGAAGGGTTGACTGCGTTGACCGAAGACCTCAAGCTGCTTGGGAGCACAAGTCCCGCAGCAGAGCGGACAGGATTTCCAGCTCAGAGAACAATTGCCATCAGGATGTGTTGTTAAGGTCACAAGTGGAAGCAGAAGCGCCAGTGGCTCAGCCTGGAAGCTATGGTCTCCATGCCAAGACTCCCCAGAGAGCCTTTTCCAGGCTCCAAAGCTAAGCAAGGCTTTGCAAGACAGACACATAGGAGCTGGACGTGGAGCATTCGTGCAAGCAGCAACAACGGATACTCAGCCTTCCTCAGAGCAGTGAGTGCAATGTGGATCACCCTGTACATCTGCTGATGCGTGGAGGAGGGATCGGTCCACATGAGACCTGGGGTGTTGCTCCCATAACTTATTCTCTGGGAGGAAAGCAGCAGAGCTGAGCATAAGTTGGCCAATGCAAAAAGTGACCTGGGCACAGCTTCGAGGGAGCAACCTGCTACGGTCCCTTGAGGCAGGACAGTGACGTCCAGAGCTGGAGCAATCCGGACAGGGCTGAACAGCTTCTTTAATGATATATAATAAAACTGCACCTCTACCCTAGGCCTTGAGCTGAAAATGAGAGGAAAGCAGCAGCCACCCAGCAGTAGAGACAACATCCAGCAGCTAACGTCAGCCATCTCAGCCGGCTGGAGGAGACAGGAGAGGTATCGGAAAGGCAGGCAAGATGCTTACGGGGCACATACGGACCCTCGGCACAGGCAGGGGAGGGGAGCCGAGCAGTGCTTCCCAGCAAGCTGGATGCATAAGGTGGCATTTTTCCCCACTTCAGGGATGCTGCCCGACCAGGTAGACCCAGGTGTGAGTCAGCCAGCAGCTCCCGGGGCCGGGCCATGCTGCAGAGGAGCAGCATCCCTCAGAGCTGCGCCCCCCCCTTGCTTCTTCTCTCCCTCTCCCTCTGTGGTTTCAGCGCGATGTTTTTCTGCTAAGCCTGCAAGCACACCTATGCGGAGACTTGCCCTTTCCTCCCCCAAAAGCCCCCTGAGCCATGGGATTGACGTCAGCAGAGCGCCAGCTGTCAAACAATGGAGATTAGGGCTTGGCAGGCAGTGCCAAGCCATGCGAGCGCGTGTGCCTCCCCGGGCAGGTGAGCAACATTCCCCGCCGAGCAGGAACAGGCACATTGCATCAACCGGGCTGCCTGCACCTGGACACAAGACCTAACCTGATCCCCGGCGGGGGCCAAGTCATGCCCAGGCAGCCGACGGGGCTCGGCAGTCCCCCTGTGCATGCCCAGCAGGACCCCCCCCGGGGCGAGGGCACCCCTGCCCTGCGCAGGGCTGGGAAGAGGCAGAGCCCTGGTGCTGGCTGCTCGTGGCTCCAGCTCACGTAAAAGGTTAGCCTGCATGCCAGGAGATGTACACTGCCGGGAACAGGCCTGGGGTGCGATCCCTCCCTGTTCTGCCCAGCGCAGGGACAGAGGCGATGACATGCTGCCTCTCGCAGAGGTACAGCTCAGCTCAAGCCAAGTCCTCCCTGCGCCCAGACATCAAGAGGTTCAGCCCCGGGGGGCTGGACCAGGGCTTCTCCCGGGGCAGAGGCTCGTCTGCAGGACCTGCAGTCCCAACACGCAGCAAGAGCCTGGGCATCAGGGAAGGTGCAGAATGTGGCCAGGCTGGCAGCGGCTGGAGCCTTGAAAACAGGATGGCAGCTGCTCCTCATCATCATGCTTGACCGTCCCGTGGTCCTGCTTTGCACGCTAACCCTCCCGTTCCCACTGCCGGCACGAGGAGCCCCGCCGCCGGCAGGGCTGCCAGGGCCTGTGTTTTGCCAAAACAAAGGCGGGAGAACCACCAAGTCAGGTCACTCAGCGCTGCCTGTGGTAACTCCTTTCCTCACCACTCAGCTCCCAGGCTGGGTTTGACCCGGAGCTGGCTAGGAGACCTCGGTGGCTGGGACAGAGGACAAGCAGAAACGTCCCCGTAACCAAAGCTGAACCCAAACCAAAGAGCAGAGCACCAGCCTTCCTCCCGACCTTAACTCCTAACCAAACAAGCAAACCCAGGAGAGCACCTGAGGTTAAACAAATACGATCTACAACGCCCAGAGATATAAACACACAGGGATTTGACAGTTCCAGCATGAACTACAAATCCTGCTGGGCTCGTGCCCTGCTTGCTGGGAAGATCTCCCAGCTTGGTGTGTCTGCAGCACAGGAGGTGCGCCTGCTCCTACTCCAGCAGCAAGAGCCCCCAGACGAGCTGTGTCTCACCAGATGCACAAGGAAAGGTGAGACAGACATCACTGCCTGCGGACAAGAGCACAGCGTGCCCATGGGCATGGACAGCCAGTGTCCAGGTCCTGCCCCCTCCCACTGCACCAGGCTGGGAACCCCCAGACCCCAGGGCAGCAGCAGGAGAGCCAGGCTGCCGTGTCTCCTTGCTTGCGCTGGGCAGGGTTCCCCGTGGATAGAGTTACAGAACACCCTTTGATGAGGTCCTGCCGCTAATGATGGTGATACCATAGAGTGACGCAGGTTGGCCCACGCTTCCCCGAAGCGGGGCAGAGCCCATAGCAGCTCTCAGCTGGATCAAACCCAGAGCATCCTTCCCCAAAGACCCCCAAGCTCTTAGGAAGGAGGACATGCCCTTCAAAAGAAGCAGCCCTGAGCACCACAGTGCCCTCACACCCTGGGGTTTAACGAGGCACACAGCTTGGAGGAGCCATCAGTCAGTGGCTCACTGCTCTTCACAAATCAGCTCAGCTGATCTGTGGGTCTCAGGATGCACCCCTCTCCCAGGCTTGCCTTCCCCAGCTCCAGGGGCCAGGACAAGTATGGAGACGTCAGGCCCAATCCAAACTGGCCATGTTTGCTGGAGCCCCTGCCCTACAGCCCAGGCAGGGTGGGCTTCAGGAGGTCCACCGAGAGCAGAAGGCAGAGGTGCCCAGGGCAGGAGGCTGCGATGGACAGCAGTTTCTCATGGGCTCCATTGACTTCCGCTCCCTAAGACCGGTCCCTGGTCTGGTGGCATTCAAGAGGCCCCTACCCCTACACCTTCTCACGCCCTTCAAGCCAGACCTCCTGGCACGCTTTGCCCTTCATCCAACCTTATCGCAGGGCCTGGCCCAGCACAGCCGGATGGGAGGGGAGCAGATGGTCTGTTCAAGTCCTTCCCATTTGTTCTCCCTCAAGACACTCTCAGAGGAAAACCCTTGAGGTCATTGTTCTATTTTCATCAAGCGAGGGCATCCAGCATGACTCACGTTAGGAAGGGCTGTGCTGAAGGCAACCACTCAAGGAAAAAGATCTGGCCAGAGAGGTTCAGATGGAACAAGCAACCCGAAGTCCAGACAACCACCACCACATCTCACCCACCTGCTTGGAGTATCTGCTCATGGCTGATGAGACATCTTAAATGCTTCACATCACCCCCACCAAGAAGAAAAAAAAACACCACCCCAAAACCCAAAAAACCCAAAACGCTGCTTTTGCCTTCTGCAACCCATCCTGGCAGACCCCTCATCAGGAATCGTGCTCTGCAAGCTTCAGCAGAGATGGTGCTGGAGTGACTCACACACGGGTGGCCTTGCGAGGAGCTCTGCCATACCTCAGACATATCAGGCTCGGTGTGCACCAAGGTCAGGCTGCCTTTGTCACCCCCACACGCGGTGGCCTGTGGCATCTCAGCGCGCACAGGCAGGCAGATGGCCAAACCTCTGCCAGCTCCAGTCCCCCACCGCGGCTGTCACCACCCTCCCTGCAGAAAGGGCTCCGACAAGATTGTTCTGCAGATCATTAAAATGGCAGTTTTGACACCATGTTTTTTTGTCCTGTGCTTCTCGGTCAGAATGTTTCCAATCTGTGCCAGGAATGTCCTGAGGGCTTTGCTGAGACAGCCAACTTGAAGCGTCCATATTCAATCCCAGCTTCTTTAATCACGTGGTGCTGAGCTGCTCCTCTCCCAGGGCCTCAGTCCCACTGACATTACCGTGTCAGAGCTGATCTGTCCCATCAGGTTCCCCCCAGGAGGTGGGATGGCAACAGGGATGGACAATGCCGCGAGTCAACAGCCAGGTCCTCCTCTCTGCAGGAGCATCACCAGGGCTGCCAGCCACCGCCAAAGCCAGGGGTGAGGGGGAGGACAACAGCAGAGGAGCAGAGCTGCTAACACAGCTATAGCCGCCAGCTCCTCCTCCAGCTACAGAAATAGCACAAAGGAGCACCACGCATCTTCTGCTAGTCCACCAGCAGCAGATGCCCACCAATGAGATGCACAATAAGGACACCACCACCAGCAGCACGGCAAGATGTGCAGCTGCCAGAATTGGCCACAAGAAGTGAGAAAACTCAGAGCTGTAAGGAGGGGACCCAATAACAGATATGCAACAGCAAAAAAAGATGTGGGACCACCAAGCCTGCAGACCACGACACCTCTAGTGCAGGGAAGCGCGTTAGCTGCCACCGGAAGCCCAGATTTTTCAAAGAAAGATACAGTGAACATGCCAACACATCACCAAGGCAGAGCTGCAAGTAAGACCCACTGTGCCCACAGAGCCACCACGCAAAGCCCAGCTCTGCCCTCCTGGCTGGGCTTTGGGTCATCGCAAGGTCCTCAGCACCCCAGGAGACCATCTCCCACCGTCACCACTGCAGCCGAGAGGGTTTTTCGTGCCCAGGCGGCTCCCTGGATGGAGAGATCCCTCCCTGTACAAAGATGGTACAGGGAGGGACCAGATGACCCATCTGACAGAGCACTTCAGTAAACACCAGGATCCTGCCGGGGCGCGGTGCGGGCAGGTGGCAAGCAGCCGCTGAAACTCTGATGCCGTGTTGCTCAGGTCGGACGTTTGCTGCTCCCCAGCCCTCCCCCACATGTCCTCGGTGCTATCTGAATTTCTCCCAGGTCCAACTCCGCGCGCTTCCCTCCTGTGTTCCCCGCTGGGTTTGCTATCTTTAAAAAAATAGATCTGCAAGTGTTTTGTGCTCATCCAAGTTTTCCTCCATCCTCCATCCTGAAGTCTTCCTACTGGCCTCAAGAGATGGACCTACTTCAGCCCTACATACCACTGCTGCCTCTTCTGAAGCACCTGTGCAGAGCCCAAGCCTTCACTGGGCACTCCTCCTCTTCCAAGGGCACAGCTTTCCAGGAAAAACCTTAACCGAAAGTCAGTGCTAACACTGACTTTGGCCAAAAAAAAAAAAACTAAAAAAAAAAATCAGCATTTCCACTAAATGGTACAGACAGGGATGAAGGAAAGAGGAAGGAATACAGTCCGTTTTCATTCACCCAGGAGTTGCGCAACAGACTGATGTCCTCTGTGCAGTTGTAAAAGCCCCACGTGCACAGCAGTGTCTACACGCTGGTGAGCTCACGCTAGACTTATCTTCGTCAGCAAATAAAAGAAACAGTCGCCAAACACTTTAATGTGGAGAATGTTCTCCAGCTCTCCCTTATCCTTAAGCACAGAGTGAAGCCATCCCGCCCACGTGGGCCCCATCTCCCTCCCACAGGGACGCCAGGAGAGCGTGGCACTCGGTACACGTCTCGCGTGATACCTACCTCCACAGGATCACGCTGCCGTGACGCATCGGGGAGGTCCCTGGGCCCGGACCAGCAATGCAGTTGACATCTGCCAGCTCTTCCTAGCCCAGATCTGACTGTCCTCAGTGCTGCTGGGTGGGAGCATCCCCCGGCCAGAGGGAAAGCTGATGACTTCTCTGCATGGTGGGGGATGTGGGGCAGCTTGGAGATGTTGGGAGGGCACAGCATTTCCCGTGCTCCTTGCAGAGCAGGGACTGCCGTGCTGTCTCCTTGCAGTCTGTCCCACCATCCCCTCCTCTCTCGCAGAGGTTTCTCAGATTGCATTTGCAGCGTAGGGGACTGCACCCAGCTCTCGGCCTGCTGCGAAGAGATGTACAAGACGGTCCAGGACTTGACACGCAGAAGGTGCTGCTGCATCCTTACTGCTCTGGTCCTGATGGTCCTGGAGCAGCCCTGGACACAGCAGCAGGGTCAGGTTACCCAATGCTGTGCTGCAAGCCTGGGGGACACTGAGGAAGCAAAGCCAGGTATCATCTCTGGGGGCTCCCACGCCTCTGCTGGGGCCAAACAGAGGGTAGTATAAAACAAGCTTTGCTTCTGGTCATGACGGTCCTGGGAGCATAGATAATAGGTGCCTTCAGCCTGCAAGCCCTCTTGCCCCCACATCGCCCTCGTGCTGGCTGTTATCTCGGATGCTGCCACATAGGTGGTGCTTTGTTTGGCCAGGGCATGTGGCACCATCCTCAGGGTGTGGGGCAACTGTCCCGTGGGTCGCTGGAGGTGTGCCAGCTGCTCCGACCTCTCTTCAGGACCTGCCCAAGTTTCAGTGAACAAACTGTTCTGTTTCTGGAGGCCCTTACCATAAAGGTTACAGCTCCCATCCCTTTATTTTCTTTAGGCTGACCTCCAAACATTGCTAGCACTTCCTTCACCGACCGCATTAGCCACCTGCCTTTGTTTAAACAAGTGAGGCAGCAAGGCTTTGCAGGGCTGGCACCCAAAGGGACGGCTGCTTGGCAGAAACTGCAAAGGGGAAGCAAATTTTGAAGACATCAAGCAAGCTCACATGCCTTTGGTGGCACTAAACCCTCTGCAGCAAGACCAGGACGCAGCCCAGCAGGACAAGACGTGCCCTGCGTGGCCCCAGGGGTGCACAAGGTACACAAAGACTTGGGCATCCCCTGCTCCTGCCTGCTGCCCTCCCCAAACTGCAGCCAAAGGGCTTAGAAAATTCTGGATCTCCTTGGGGGTGAAACCAAGCTCCCACACGTGAGCAAAAAGTGTTTACAACTCATTTGACAGCTTTGCATGGCTCAATTGCAAAATAACTTACCCTGAAGATCCCTGATGAAGTAAATCCCAGGGTGGGTGGGATACCCACAGCCAAATCCTGCAGAGGATTCACAGGGTCAGGGAGAAGAGACACCGCTTTGCACTACCTCCCATCAGCCCAGGTAGGATTCACACGTGGGGACCGTGCATGCCACCTTCTCACTGTGCCCCTTGCTGGGCAACGTGCTTTCAACCGGGGGGGTGGGAGAAAGAGGAACCTCGTCCAGCCTCTTCCCCCCTCATTTACCTTTAGGGACCACTTGGAGCACCACCTTTCCACAGCCCCAGGCACTGCTGGGGAACAGCTTTGTTCTACAAGGCACAGCGATGGTGAGCTGCTGCAGGGCACTGCTTTCCCACAGCCCATGCTCAGCTTGGCCCTCGCTGCTGGCAGTGGCACAGCAAGCCTGAAGCATCCTGGGGTGGATTTCCCAAAGGAGCAGCTCATAAAGCAGCTCCAAGCCTGTCCTGACAGCAGAAATCCTCTGAGGGGAAAGCCCCAGGACAAGCCACCCCCCTCCCAGGACACACAACCCCCAAGGACAAGCATCATCTGTTGCAGGCAAGGAGACACACAGATGCTCCTCCTGCAGCTTCTGAGTTGCACCTTACAGCTCCTGGAAAGGCTGTGGGGTTTTGCAACCACAGACGGACGCACCACCTGAACAAAGTGGGTGACTCGAGCAAGCGTCTTGTATGGGGCAAGAATGAAAACTTGAGATTGGGAAATTAAATGTTCAAGACCAAAAAAAAAAAAAGTCCAAGCAATTAATCAACACTTAAAACCACTTCCTCCACCAAATGGTATCAAAAGATTACAGTATTTTTGCAGTCAAACACTGAGCAGCAACAATTTCCTGATTTCCTGTGCTAGCGCTGTCCAAGCAACTGGGGCGATGCTGAAGGATTTACGCGTTACCGGTATCTACTCCACGCGTGACTGAAAACAATTTTCTTCTAATATGTAAAAAAAAAAAAAAGAATTAAAAGCTTTTTATGGCAGGGTGAAATTAAGATGTCTCTCCTATTAGAGTCCATTTGCTTTCCAGTTTTTGGTTCTTCAGGGCTAGAAACTTGCTGTGGTACTTTGATGAGATGTTCACATAAGGACAGGACTCCAGACCTTGGGATTTTTATGAAAGCAGATTTGAAGAAATGCTAAAAAGCATCATTTGGCAGTCTTATGTTTTCTAGCTTCCCTTCTGCTCTTCGCAGAGCTCACTTCGATGCTGTGGTAGGCTGTCACAGGCAGTAACACCAGTTCACCAAATCTGGGCTGTCCCTGGTGCAACCTGACCACACAGGGACAGGAGAGCCAGGAAACCCTCAGGTTTCTGAGCCGCAGAGACCTGCCAGGCACCAATGTCAGATGAAAGAAGCCCAAATTGACTTCTAAAGCAGTAAAAGGAGATGCTGCTCCTGGCTGAGGAACGAGCAGTGGGTTTCTGCCTGGGCCAGCACAGCCAGGATGAACACAGAGGAGGTGGTCTGCAGGTACCAGCCAAACATCAGCGTTGGGCATGGTCCGGGCACAGACTTTTGGCTTGCACAACCGAGGAACTTTGGGGTGTGCACCAGGCACAGGATCAGCCGTACAGCTGCTCCACATCATTGCTAATCTGTGAGGGTCCGACCACCAAGGCTCCCACTTCACCAACGCCAGCAGAGCAAGGGGAGGAACAGTTTCTGCTCCAGGGAGCTGGAGGAAAACGCGAGCCTGACGCCAATTAATGTCAGATGAACTTTGCCAGGACACAGGAACACGATAAAAAAGAAGTGGCAGCACTCAAGCTTCCTGCGACTATGCAGCATCTCATCAACGACTTGCAAAGAGGAAATATATTCGTGGGAGGGACAACTGCTTAATGCACTCTCCCACCCACCTCTCCTTCCTATGGCTCCAAGTTTCCCCGCTGGGATTCAGCGTCTATTGAGCAGACATGCTGAGAAATAGGATATTAATCCACTAAAAGCTAAACACCAGAGTTTCAAACTGCTCTGGTCCAAAGCAGAGATTTAAGGAGGGGATAATGGTAAAAGATTTCTGCTTTTTTAGCGATCACTACATAAAGACAGAAATTGGGGATTCTGTAGCCAGCCACGTAGTCTGGTACCACACTCAGAAGCACCGCATAAGAATACATGTAAAAATTGTTTTAATTAACTTAACTTTTTTCCTTAAAGCTCACAGATTTCAAGATTAGAGAAACACACCCAGAATGGCTCTCGCTATCCAAAGGAACAAAGGAGCTTTGAAAGAGTTATGTGTTTCTATAGACTCAGAGACAATATCTGCAAGTCCCTTCTTGTAGCAAAACTTAGAGCTCTGCATGTACAACCAAGGTCATTAAGCTTTTTATTATTATTATTGTTGAAAGTGCTTTGTTTTTTCTTTTTTTTAGCTTGTTTGGGAGTCATACTTAAGCTTTCCAGTACAGATAATTGTTCATGATGAGATGCACTCCTCATTACATGAGTGTTACACAAGGAAAAAGGGCAATCCTAATGCAGCTCTGCAACCAGGTGTTAGAAACAGCATTTTAATTTATCCCTGAAGACTTAGTGTACTTTCCATGCTCCATGAAAATGTCAGCTTGCTCCTCAGCAGAAAAACAAGCATGAGGTGTGCAAAAAGGATCACAGGGGGGAAAAAAGACTTCCTTACACTGCTAGGTAAATCCACAGTTTACCCACACCAGGAATTGTGTAGGGTTGATACAATTTGCTCACTACAGCCAAACAATAAAAGGAAGATATTCCAGGGAAAGCATCAAAGCACCTGAAAAGGCGAGCTGGCACTCCCCCCACTGCGAGGGTGGAAAACATGCAGCCCCACCAGCACCATTGCTGAATTAAAATCCAAATTAACGCAGAAGATACAGCACTGAGCTGTATTTACTCATGGACTTCTGCGGGTCCATGAATCACACTGGAGGCCACTGTCACAACCGGACAGAGAAGTCAGCTACAGAGATGGTCCTAGCTTAAATGAGCACACTTCTTAAGATCTGTGACATTAACGTGAGGGCAGTTTGTTCCAACCCAGGGAAGTACTCCTGTTTCTAGGAAGACGTATTCACATTGCTCCCAAGTACGCCTTGCTGGCTGAGAGTCTTGGAAGATCGCAACCGAAAAGCCAAGACTCGAGTTGCGAGCGCAGTCAGATGTTCTGCAAAGTTGGCACCGCAGAGAGAGAGAGGCTGGGTAGCAGCCAACATCATCCCAAGCTGCATCAGTACAGAGGAGTCAAGCACACATCACTACAGATTCCCTGAGGCACAAGAACTCCCTGCAGAAACCCAAAATTGGCTCTGACGTACAATAATATTGTTTTCCCCAAATGCCAAGCAGAGCTGGAATTCACAGCTTTTCCCAGAACCCACATTCTTTGTTATATCCCAACATATATTGGCAAAACAAAGCTAGGAACAGTCTCTGCAGATAGAACCGAGATATCCCCATTTAAAATAACATCGGAGAAGGAAAGGTGACTGACCTGAAGTAGCCTGAAGTTTAACTTGTCCCCCAAGAACAACAACTACAAGCAGCTGGGATTTCTGCTGGACATACTGACACTGAAAACACCTTTTTTGATGGAGATGGCCTTGATTCACACACACATTGCTGCCATCATACGGGCTACAAATGGCATTTTCTGAGACCAGCTGGACCCATAACTCAGCTGCCACCATCATCCTGCCTGGAGAGAGGATGAACTCGGATGAAAATAGTTTTACTAGCAAATTTTTCAATGGGTTTTCATCACCCCAGTGTGTTATAAGAGTTCAAGGCCAATGGTCTGTCTCCTCAGTCCCTTTAATAACCCGCGCCTTTGTTTCGGAGGCAAAATTTGGTAGTTAATTTATGATGGCACCCTATGGAAGGGCCACTTGGAGATGCAGTACAGGTTTTCCCCCCTCCCACTAGTCCCAAAGAAGCTGTCAGCAATTCCCTCTTCACATGTTTTATTTCCCCTGCCTAATTAACTGACAACTCTGCCTGATTAGAAGCTGGGAGCAACTACCAGTTTTCTTCTATTCTTCCTTTGCACAACACCCCTGTGACACAGGCCAGCACCTTCTGAAGGGGAAACCAAGGTCTCGAGAGTCTGAGCGAGCTATTTAATGTGGCAGAAGCAGCGTGGAGCAGAGCAGCGAAATGAACCTAGGTCTCTAAATCACAGGTTAGCTACGTGCCCCCTACCCCCTTCCCTTTCGCCTATAGCATACACGGACATTTCAACTCTTCCCCCTCCCCGAGCAGCATTTTATTGCTGATGCACTTTGTTGTGTCAGCTCTGCTCGGTGTTACCCCTTAGACTCTGGCTGCATGGCCCAGGCTGCCTTGCTACCCCATTCCTCCCTGCCCCTATAAATCCTCCAGCAAAGCGGCTTCAGCCACACATTTCTTTCTCTTCTGTATTATGTAACATAAAAAAAAAAAAAAAAAAACCAAACATTTTTACACAACCTTGCCCTTAGTGACTGCTGTTTCTTGGGAGCCTGAATATTGCAACACAGGGAACGGCTTGTCCATCAGCTGCCGGCACTTTGTTCCTTCTCAAAATCCTCCTCTTCAAAGAAAACTGGAGTTTTAAAGCAAGTGAAAGTAAAACTAACACTATTTAATCCGCCTGAAACCCTCCCTTTGGCCTTACAAAGCAGACGTCACCAGTCTGAGCATGCTGAAGCACACGAACAAAACAAGCTTTACAAGAGCGGTAAAAAAGGGGTGCTGCTCACCAGAGCTGTGCTGCACTCTCCTCCCAGGCAGGCAGCAGTCCTGTACTTCTGGCCTCTACTTCCTTACTTCTGCCTGTACTTCCCAGCTGCAGATGCTCCTGGTTCAGGGCAAAGCGCTCTGTTGCTTCTCGGTGCCCTTCGCCTGTGCTCCTCCCTCCCTCCCTCCACGCTGCCGTGGCCTGAATGTCATGGCACGCCACCACCGAAGCCTTCTCATGGTACTCCAGCAGCACTATCCACACAGTAGCGTGATCTGCCCCTAAACTTCAGGAATATCTCCTATGTGCTTTTATCTGTTGACAGGTAAATCTCCATCAGCTGAAAGAGGGCATTTAAAACTTGGATTTTAGCCCTCTGGCCAGCATTCAAACCAGGAACGAAGTTCTGCAAGCAGAACCTCAGAGCATGTTACCCTTCTGACAGGCTTTTTTCTTTTTTCCCTTAAGCTGCTTTTGGTTTTACAGAGTTCCCCTTTTCAAAATTCAACGCTGGTTTAGTGTGGATTTTTTGGTTGTGGGATTTCCCCCCTCCGCCCCTTTGCTCTCTTGCGTTTACTGCACTAGCAAGGACTGCAGATCTAAGCACAGTTTGGTCACTGGTACAGAGCAGCTCTCCAGTAATTTTACAGCTGGTCCTGTGCATCATCCAGGACCAAGCTGAATTAGTTTCTTTCTGGGGGTGTCCTGTCCAGCTGCTCCATGAAAACAGCCATTTATGCATCAAAAAGAGAAACTCCAAACACGACATTTACCCAACACAAAAAGACTGAAGCCTCCTGTCAGGCCAACATAGCTGTTCTCACCTGATATTTAACTATCTCACTGCTCATGCTGCTTGTATCATCCTTCTCTCACGCCCATTGTATCAATATTCTCTTTCAAAGCCAACTGGCTGTCTCCCCACCTCCAGGCTGACCCCTAAGACTTCTGACATTTCTGCAACGACAAGTTTAGTCAGTCCACTTCCCTATTCCTTCAAGCCCTGTTTCAATCAAACACTATTATTCAGTCTGTTCTTCAGCTTTTCCTAGGGAGGTGTTGCCGACATCTCTCCCATTTGCATCACTAAGGACAGACAATTCATTTATTTTTCCTCCTAGAGGATGAATCATCCCCAGCATAGCACTTTCCCTATCTGTGGGTTTCTCTTAGCTCAAAAACAAAGCTTGGAGGACAGTTTTATTTAAAGTCTCACCAGCTCAGCTCCATTTTGATCGAGAGGAAGGCCATCACCGAGGGACAGCCTGCTTCTCTGCAGGCAAGGGAGCTTGAAGAACCAAGAAGTGCTCACAGCAGCGTTAGACTGAAGCTGCCCGGACAGAGGTGTGGGACACAGAGGGTCTGGGCAGGTGGCTGAGCAGCCCTAAGCAGGATCTCTAGGACCGGGTAAGCTTGAAGACAGCTTTTACATGTTAGCTACAGCACTTGATTTGCATTCTGCACAGGCTATCACATCTCAAGCACATCCAGAAGAGATTCCTACTTGCTTTCACTCGAGCTTTGCAGCAGAAATGGACACTGGACACAGCACCTGGGGCTTCAGCTTCCAGCCTTCTCCGAGTCTATTCCAGAGGCTGAAGCACCACAAACGCATTGGAGCCACCTCCCCTAACCTTCATCCCTAACCCTCACCCTTAGAGAGTGATCAGCTTTTGTTGGGCAAGCAAGCCTGGGACCTGCACAGAACCTGGTTTAAAAAAAATTAAAATACTGAAAATGCTTCTTTTGAAGGTGTTGGACAGCTCCAAGAGACAATCCCCGAGCGGCCAGAGTCTGCTGCAGGTCTCTCCCACGCAAGCTGCACAACGCCATGCTTCTGCAGTTCTCAGCCTGCCAGATCAGAGGGAACCCCTGACTTGTGTGCCAAGGTGCCACAAAAACACAAGGGGGTTTTTGCTGCAGCCTGAAGAGGGTATCTGCGGAGGGAGGGGAGCCATTCTTGTGTCTGCAAGTAAGAAGGATTCCATCAGAAGCAAGCTCTCCTGCTGGAGGACAGGATGGGATACAGGGCACGTGGCTGCAGACCAAGTGACTTCCATCAAGCAAGGTGACAGGGAATCACCATATATATCCCCACCACAGTTGCCATATGTCTCTGGACATAGGTGTCCACATACATCAGGACATAGGTCCAAGCCATTTTCATTGTTGTCTACAGGACGACATGAACTGCATCCCATAGGTCCTTCTCTTACAAACTACAGTTTCTGCGAGATGAATCTCATCTCACTCATGAGCCCAAGTTCTCGGATTGGGGGACTGCTTGCAGCCAGCACCAGGGTTTCTGGTTGTTTGCAATCTGTTTTGGCTCCGCATGGATGCAAGGCACAGGAAGAGTTATTGGATCCTGGAGGTTTACTTCCAGAGATAACCCAGCTCGTCAGTTCAAAAGCTCAGGGGATGGTAACACAAAAGGAGACAACAGAAGAGGCTGTTCTAAAACTTACTAAGCAAAAAAGAGCTAGAATAAACTAAAATGAAGTGCATCTCGCTTGAGCAGGAGAAAACAAGGTGGAAGCTGAGACTACAGATGAGACTGAGCTGAAGAAGAGGCTGGGGGGCAGGAAGGAGGGAGAGGAGGAGACGGGGTTATTTGATGCATCCAGCCTCTCCCACCCTAGGAATGCACAGAAGCCGACAGCTGAATCAGAAATACACTTGGGGTAGTTATTTTGTTTAACTTTGCATATTTCTTGGGTTTCTTAGTGGAAAAATGTTTTGATTTGAAGCTTTTGTAAAGCTGACATGTCTGGCTGTTTCAGCTGCCGTGCAGCCATAAAAAAGGAACCTGCTATCTGGAGCATCAGACTTGGAGTGAGAGCTGGTCCTAGAGTTAATGAGCCACGCTCGTTTGTTTATGCAACTGGGAACAGTTTCTGTGCCATGAAAGGAAGGAGACAGAACTAACGTTATTGCCTTTTCCAGCCAAGGGAAGCGTGACAGCAGATGGCTCAAAGGCGAGACAGTGCAATCAAGGAGCATTCAGCTGGTGCAGCTCTTGTGGGGCTGTCGGACACCAATATAAGACAGCACGTGAGAACACATACCAAGCTCTCCCGAGTCCTAAGCCTAATATACTCAGCCCCAATCAGGCCAGTAACTGACCCCAAAAAACACCGAATCTTACAATCAAACCTTGCCTTCTGCTACAGAGCTACTGCATGGTAATACAAGCTGCTTCTTTTTATCAAACAGGCAATACTTAGCAAGGGCTTAGCAGCTCTATACATGAGATGTTGCTCCAAGGCAAGATACAGTTAGAGGTTAAGATAGGCGAGGTTCACTCCTTGTAGGAACGAGATGAGCCATCAGAAATAAAGCATGTTCCCTCCACCCCCAAAATATTCCCTCCCTGTAATGCCATTTCAATCTGATATTTGCAAGGTGGCACTCCAAAGAGAAGATACTTTCTCCACATCCTTACCAGGGAGGAAGCAGCCATTACCAAGAGCATCACCACGTGGAGCGCACAAATGGCTGCAGGAATGTCCTTATCTGGTTGCAAGAACCTGGATGTGCAAGGGCGTAAAAGTCTCACTCCCCCAGCAGCAGCACTGCAGATTTCAGCTGCCAGATTGGCTCCTTATCGGGCACTCTGTGGCTCCAGCAAGTTATTTGGATTAAACCTCACTCACATCAGCTCTCAGCAGGCTGCCAGCCTCAGGAGGCAGCCTGCCCTTTTTCTTATTTTAATCAGATTTCTTTTACTTCCAATGGCTTCTCACAAAAATTCCTAGGCTGAGATTCAAAGGCTATGGCTGGACTCACCTCACATCCTGCAGTAACAATCTGCCAACACCAAGAGGAGTTCATCTGACAAACAGAGGATTTCTTAAGCTAACACAGCCTTGAACACACATGATCCCTGGGTCACAGATCATTTGCACAAGTCACATGCCATGCTGAAAAAATACACCATGTGTTAGAAAACACACCAAGTGTTCCCAGAACACTACAGCAAAGTTTGCATGAACACCCTTCATGCCTGTTCACTTTCATTCGTGCCAAGTGAGGTTTAATACTGGCATTCGCATTTGTGTGTGGTGTGTGTATTTGCCTACTTCCAAAAGTAAGCATTTCAGAGCTGGGACCATGGGACTTTGGGACCGAACTGCAGAAGATACCCAAATTTGCACCTGGCCCTAAGTACACAGATTTACCTGCAAGGAATGTACTCACGTAGTATGTTGTTGATGCACTCATACCACTCCTCATGTAGGATTTTTTTTTTTTAAATCCTTCTTTTCTTCAAAATGATTCATATCCATCACCTACCACAAAAATGCTCAAAACTCAATACCCTTACACAAATTCCACAGTGTCAGCAATATTTCCACTTTCTTCTGAAAAGCACCAGCTGACTCAAGCCCTTTCCATGCACGTAGTTTAGAGCACACCACATACGTGTCTTTCCACAGCAAATAGTTGAAAGCCTTCTCACAAATCCTAGCACAAAGGCTGTCAGACAAACACTTTGGGGTGGGGTGCCAATTCTTAGTGCCAAACTCAAGCAAAAAAAATTAAATAAATTTCAATAAAACAAGGTCACCTCTAGTAGAAACAAACAGCACCATCTTCATGTGCACCTCCTTTTGCCATGCCAGCCTCACCCTTCGCTGAAAACCTGGAGACAGTTACAGTGGGAAACAGAGGACAACCTGAACATGAAGGCTGGCCAAGACACCCAAGAAGAATGCTTTGATCCTCCAAGGCGTCTCTTGAGTTACATGGAAAAACTGCCCATGGAGCTTGTAAGCCCGAAGGCTATCATCAACATGCTCTTGACGCCTCTCCAGCATGAAACATGGTGCCATACTGGACCTTGGAAAGAAGGCGTGTATTCAGGTAACAGGTATTGATCAATCCAAACTTCAACACTGAGACTTTTCTGTGTACTTTAAGAGTAGAAGCTACTGATATCATTTTCCTTCCAGAAAGTCTGTATTTTCAATCTTCTACTCAAGTGACCTGCTCCTCAAGAGCTTTCTTAAAAGGCCATGGAGCTAAGATACATCACATGCAGCAGTGAAGAAAAATGCCAGCGTGAAAGCTATCTGCATTCTCAGGTACAACAAATTCCTGCAAGGCATCTACTCAAGGAAGCTCTGCTATCAGCAAAATGCCTATCCTAGCTTTAACCCCTGTAAGTGAAGCATGTTTTAACTAAAAGTAGAATTTCCAAAATTGATAGTTGTATCTACACCTTAATGCCACACTAAAGCACTTCTCAGTCTCTACTGATGTGTGCATCTACTAGGAGTAGATGAGAAACAGCCCATGGAAAGGAAAGCTGACGTAGTTTACCATTCCCGCGGCTAGTGCTGATTGAGCAGAGCAGCTTCAAGTGCAGTACATCCCTAACCCACCTTAAGGCCATAGCGGTTAGGTGTCACTTCAGATACCTATCAGATGTGAAAAGATCTTGCACGATATACATCTTGTATGTGACTACTACAGTGCACTCAGTGAAGCATATGCTACCCTGTGAAGTACACACAATATGCGTACCATTTTCACGCTGGGCTGTTTTCCAATCTCAAGAAAATCTTACAGCTATGACTTCTGTAGATCCCATCATAACACAGATCTGGATACAAATAACTCTGCCTGTGATAGCTTTAACAACCAAGACATGGTAAACAAGTACTGACATTGCGTAGTTTTCCTGGGTCAGAAAGGAAAGAGACAACAGAAGTCCACACAACAAAAGCCCTCCTGCTATCCCCAACAAACTCAGTGACTCCAAAGCCAACCAAATGAAAGCAGTTTCAGTTCATTCAAGCAAACACAGCCCATCGTAACATGCCCAAACTTGACCTATATTAGAGCCAGCAGGAAAATTTCTTTCTAGAATAAAGCAAGACTTGGTTCACTAGCCACAGATAACACCAAAGTACAGATAGAAAAGCTCCTGCGTTCTGAGGACACTCCATTTTAGCGCGGCAATGCAAAGGGGCAGCCTGAGAGACTGAGAACAGACCACACAAAGTTCTGCCTCACGTGATACTAATTAGAAAGGATTAATTTTCTACAGCAAGGTTCAGAACTCTGGAAAGAACAAAAGCTGCACATCTGCATGACACAGCCAAATCCAGCTGCCCAACACAGCCAAATGCAGTTGCTCATACTTGCACACCAGAGTCTCCTAAAATGCTACGATCGCTACGGAGCCTGTCAGGGCAATGCTCCCAACCATGCAGTTGCACAAACACTCGAGGCTATAGGTGCTTTACTCTGAAGACAGTGCGAGACAAAAGGCAATTTTTCACATTTCACATTGTGCTAAAGTGTAACCTGCCTCATGGTGCCACCATGTAGAGGATGCAACCTACAGTTCACTTGGAGAACTATTCTACAAATAACTTTGTTATATATAGATTATGAAAGTTACTGAGGTTGAATCAATGGATCACAACACATTTTCCTGAAATACCTCATTCAGTCCTCTTAAGTAATGTTCAACAATAGTGTGGCCAGCAGGAGGAGGGAGGTGATCGTGCCCCTGTACTCGGCCCTGGTGAGGCCGCACTTTGAATACTGTGTTCAGTTTTGGGCCCCTCACTACAAGAAGGACATTGAGGTGCTGGAGCGTGTCCAGAGAAGGGCAACGAAGCTGGTGAAGGGCCTGGAGCACAAGTCTGATGAGGAGCGGCTGAGGGAACTGGGGCTGCTTAGCCTGGAGGAGGCTGAGGGGAGACCTCATCGCGCTCTACAACTCCCTGAAAGGAGGTTGTAGCGAGGTGGGGGTCGGTCTCTCCTCCCAAGTAACAAGCGATAGGACGAGGGGAAATGGCCTCAAGTTGCGCCAAGGGAGGTTTAGACTGGACATTAGGAAAAACTTCTTTACTGAAAGAGTGGTCAGGCCTTGGAACAGGCTGCCCAGGGAAGTGGTGGAGTCACCATCCCTGGAGGTGTTTAAAAGACGTGTAGATGAGGCGCTTAGGGACATGGTTTAGTGCGCATGGTGGTGTTGGGTTATCGGTTGGACTCGATGATCTTAGAGGTCTTTTCCAACTTTAATGATTCTATGATTCTATGATTCTAACTCAAAATAACCTGCGGTGGAATGGATATTTGGGTTAAAGAAGGCAGCAGGACAATATATTAAGTCTCAGGGACTAATTCTGCAGGAAGGGAGGCAGGCAGAATTGTCTTCGAATTGCCACCTTGTCTTCGTACCAACTTCGTACCAACTCCAGCTCAATGACAACCACCAACCTGCAATTTCAATACACAGGGCAACGTGAGGGACCAAGCTTTCACATTAGATGTAATAGAAAAACATTCTTTACTCTGCAAGTGTCTTTACAAATATATATTTATATATTTAAGCCCATTGCAGGCCATAAAAGCCCATAAAAAACAACCAGTACCTTTTTGAACAAGAGAAACTGCGATCCAGAAGTCTGAGGTGAAAGACTCCCACACAAGGGCTGCTTTGGCGCTTCTCTGAAGGCCTCTATTTAGCACATAAAACCATCTTAAAAATCACATCAGCCTTTTCTCTGAAAGGAGGGGCACCATTTTTACCCCACCTTTACTACTCTCTGTATGAGGTAAACTGGAATCACTTTTACATTTTACACTTACTGCTTTAAAAAGGGGATATTGTATCCTGAAGACCAGCTTTTCCAAAAAACATTCGTGAATGGGTTAAAAAAGTAAGATGCAGCTTGTGGATCTAACCACAATGTGCTGTTGTCTCAAAATAGAAGAAGTTGATACTAAAAAGCTATTCCAGATACATACAAGTACAAACACTAGAGCTGGTCAGAAAGATTCAGTTTCAACGTTTTTAAAAGGCAGAGAAAATTTTCTGCAGTGTGGCTTTTGCATTAATTTCCCCCATCGTCACTTTTCTACCAGTTCCATATACCCTTCAAAAAAATCACGTGTCTGTTGTAAGAGTGCAAAGTCCATCCAAATCTCGTGTTTAAGTTCACTATCACTACACTTTAAAAATCCTGATGGCAAATAAAAAGGTCTCGATTTAACTTAGCAAAAGTGATATCTAGAAAATATTCAACATCAAGAGGTCTTACAAAAAACTTCAGATTACTAAAGCATTCTAAGGCACAGTGTTTTGGAAGAAGTGCTTTCTCCCTTTAGTGTTGCTTTATACACATCACGTGTGTGAGTCCGAGTGATGCATGGAGCTGCAGATGTATGCCATGCCTTCTCCCAATCAGTGAACTGAATCTTCTTCTGCAGTTTCAGACGTAGGCTCCCAATGCTGCATGAAATTCAGTAAGACATTGCACCAGCTGCTGAAACTTGGGTCTTTCTTCAGGATCTAGGGCCCAACAGCAGGCCATCACAGCAAACCTGCAGACAGAGACAAATGGAAGACATGAGAACGTAAGCCAGGCGACCACCACTCCAGCCTGAAAACGAAAACCAGCATTTGCCACTGGAAAACCTGCTGACCGGAGAGAGAAAAGGAACCCTGTATCTTCTGATACACGATGCTGAACAACTTCTTCAGAGGACAGACACTCAAAATGATCAATAAATGTGCTGTGACTGAAAGCGCTGGTTCGATTTAGGGTGTGAGTCAGAGGCAATCCAGGAGGAAGCAATACATAATTCATTAGAAATTGCTCAACTATTGTAAAAGCATAGTTCAAAGTGTTTTTGGGATAGGTTTACAGGAAGGGGTTTACAGGAAGAACATGTGAGGCAGAAGGTAGGGCCTCTGCTCTTGTATTCTCCTATACCATTAGGATTATGAATAAACACCTCAAGCACTGCCGCTTAACTCCATTACACACAGTACTTCTCTGTAATCTTGCTGAAAGAATGGAGATTCCCTCTACCTACAAACCTAGTGGCTTCCTACACTGCAGCCCCACAAACACTAAGCTGAAAGCCTCCTGGCCCCTTTGCCTCCCTCCTCCCATCTCGCTGATCAACCCCATTTCTCCCATGTGTTGGGAAAAGAGTTGTGTCAGGAATAAGTGAAACTCAGTAACAACAAGAAAAGCATTTAATTTTAGCCTGAGTTCCTTGACATAGGCCACTGAAGCCAGGCAAATACTCACACGAGGGTCAGCCTAAAAGGCAGAACAGAATAAAAGGCAAACCTGGGTCTTTCACTGACAAGGCTGGCTTAATGTGCTGGTTACAAAATAGACATTTTTATCCTCTCTCCAAAAACACGCACTTACAGTTCATCAGGGCAGTTGATTGGCTGAGCTATTCGATAGCCATCCTTTAAATAAGCAGCCATCTCAAAGGGGTCGATATCGACATACGGAGTCTGTCCTAAAGTCATCAGCTCCCACAGCGTTACTCCGAAGGCCCACTAAAAAGAAATAGCATACAGCATTAACAGAGCATGCTGAATTTTGAGAGCTCCTTCAGACATTCCACAAAATCAGTCGTGAGTAAGACTACCCGGAGTAAGCTTATGTAAAAGCTTACATAAATGCTATATATATTCAAGTTCAACATGACAATACTTTGTCCTGAATAGGGACAATTAAGAATCACAGAACAAGTGATAAGTTGAACTAAAATTAGTGCACTAAGATTTAAGCGGTAAAAAAATAATGTATTTACTGCATTTTTCCAGTATGACATTTCAAAACACTTAACAAATCTAAGGAATATTAAACACTAAATTCATTGTTTTGAAAAATTAACATTATATTACATTTTACCTCTTCAAAACACTACATGAAATTCCTCAAAAAAGGTCTGTGAAATTCAAAGGTAAAAATGAAGCCATCGTTTTTTAAAATCAAAGTCATCTGTATATTTTGAGTATATGCTCAGAAGCAGGACTCATGAGAAAAATAAAGACTTCATCTAAGTAAACCTGACAGCTGGATCAGCATTCAACACATCATTCAGCCGACAATACTTGCCAAAAGGAGCTTAAGGTGATGAAAAATCAATCAATCAATTCATGTGCAAGCACAGTACATGTAAAATGATTTACTGGCTGGTAACAACAGACCCAAGAGAAAACATAGATGGTGTTGATACTGCACACTGATGATTCTGAACTGAAGTTAAAAGTGCTGCAAACATCATGATTTGTCAAACAGGGGCAGAATTCTGCAAGCCTTGAAAGATTCTTGGTTTTAATCAAAAGAAACCCCCAACCAAAGCCTTAACTAAGGGATGCTGTCAGCGGGCACTGATGGGAAGCTCAGAGCTAGAGAATGGCAGGGGCACAGACGCGGCCCCGCTCTGAAGAGCCATCTATTAGCAGTGTGGGAAGGCAGGGGAGGACATCCTTTTTATTTGCAGTTAGGAAAAACACTGAGGGACAGGTGGTGGTGCACCTAGAACATGAGAATAAAGGGCGATTAAGCAAAACTACTTTGAGAATATCACTGTTTCTAATTCCGTAAGTAACTGCATAAAAATGGCATAAAGAGATGCAGAGCTTCATGTCCAGAGGGGAAAAAACACAGAATTAAAATTCAACAGGAATTGTGTTTTGTTTTTCTATGCTTTGGCTGACTGATATAAATGTTGGCAGAGGAGGAACACACTAGAAATGTTTCAAGCCAGCAAAACCATTTTAAAGAAATGCATCCAAAAAGCAAGCCCAGAACACATGCCAATTGCATCTTAACAGGCACCACCTAAATTGTTTGTAACAGATTTCATCACCGATTATAAGTTACGTGCCACTGATAACTACATTTGTTCCTAGCAAGCAGACAAAAACATATTACACCATATTTGTGAAAAGCATCCAGGTAAATGCAAAGATGATATTTAGGGCAGATAGTATTTTCTACACCCAGAAAAACTGTCCATTTTTGCACACTGCAAAACTCAGCTCGCTACGTATGCAAAGTTAAGAACTATGTATTAGAAGCTGAGTTGCATTTATCCCTATATAATGCAAAAAGGAGATCTGTGTTAAAGTAGTGTGGACTATATGCTGAATTGCACTAGAGTTTTCTGAAATGGTTATGATAGTGAGGTGCCTTCATCCTAATCAAATTCTACAACAATTCACTGCCAGTGTTACGTAAGCTTTTATTTCCAAGTCCAGTCTTCATGAAGAGTGAATGCTTCCGTATTCCAGATTTTAAAAAAAAAGGAATAAGAAATCAACATTTAATTGATCCCATTTAGTATTATAAAACCATGCTTTTACAGGCAACTTCTATTTCCTGTTCTGTCTTCAAGTCTGGTATAACACAAAACCCCACACATTTTCCAATGAGTACAGAAGTATTTCTGGAGCAGAGCTGATTCCTTCCCTTCCTCTTTTTTTTTGTTTATGTGGCTTGAGCACTAGCACAGAGACCATGGCAACGAGGCAGGGGGAAAAAAACAACCACCAGAATTTTTCAAAAGTTTTCTAAACTAGCACATTTTAAGATGCAGATTACAATTTCTGGATGTAGCCATGTTAAGGAAAGCATCATTACCAAAGAAAATACCCTTAGCCAGAAGGCACAGATCATAAGGGCAAGTGATTTACCATTAATGAGCACTCTAATTACCACAGGTTGATCTTCAAGGACAAGCTCCTGTAAGCACAAGAACAGCCCGTTCTGATGTGCAGGAAGCTCAGCAAGCATGGTAGAAGGCCACCATGGATACACTGACTATAAGCTCAGACACTAAGGAAGGCAAGAGAGGGTGGAAGCAGGAGAAGGCTACTTGAGGAATACAGTGAGAATGCATCAGCATGCAGGGATGGAGTTTGGAAAACCAAGCAGAGTTAAACTACCAAGAAATGTCCATAGAGGGAAACATTTAGGCTGCACTGAAGCCAAGTAAAAACAGACCAGACCACTGTACCAGACAGGATGCATCCAAGAGTGCCGAGGGAGCAGGCTGAAGTCATTGCAACGCTGCTCACATCATCTTTGAAAGGCCACCGCAACTGGGGGAGTTTGCTGACAGCTGGAAAAAAGGCACCCTCTTGGAAGAGATGGGATCTGGGGAACTACAGGCCAGGTAATCTAACATCAGCTCCTGCCAACATTGGGGAGCACGTGATCCTGGAAGTCACTTCCATGCATATGAAGCATAGAAGTGTCTGGGAACAGCCAGCGTGGATTTATCAAGGACAAACTGTGCCTGACTAACCTGACTAGATCTTTGCTGAGAAGACAGTGGACACAGGGTGAGCAATGCATGTTCACCTTGACTTCAGCAAGGCCTTTGACATTATCTTCTACAGCATCCTTATACCAAATTAGTGAGATGTTGACATTAAAGCGGCTGTACTGCTGGACTCAAATTGCTGCTACCAGCAGCAGCAGACCAACTAGCAGCTGGTTACTAGTGGCATTGCTCAGGAATCAATACTGGTTTATCTCCAGTAACAACCTGGACTCTCAGGAAGTTCGTGGATGATACCAATCTGGGTAGAGTGGCTGACAGGCTGGAGAACAGGGTTCTGCAGAAGTACCTCAAGAAGCTGGAGAAATGGGCTGACAGGAGCCTCAAAGTTCAAGGAAAGAAAATGCAACGTCCTGCACCTGGTAGGGAATAGCTCCGTGCACCAGGACTGGCTGGGGCTCACGGCCTAGAAAGCAGCTTTGCTGAAAAGGATCTGGGGGTCCTGGTGAACAAGTTGAACGCATCATCAGCATGCCCTTGATGCAAAAGAAGGCAGCTGCATTCTGCACAGTGTTAGCATAAGTGTAGCCCGCAGGTCAAGGGAAGCAATTCTTCCTGTCTTTTCCCTATCTGCGAGACTGCACCTGAAATACTCTGTTGTGGACTCTAGATCACGTTCATTGAAATAGCAGACAAGTCCCAATATAGATTGCTCACTGAATTTAACTGCCTTTTCTGGTAACGCTACCAGGGAGAACAGTGTGCAACAGACAATTTTGCCATGCAAGTAGGGCCTGCTTGACCTTTGAACTATCTGCCACGAGCAGCAAGTGCAGGAAGGAGGCGTATAGATGCTGTTCTGGACAAGTCACTGTTATCTATTCAGTGCCACGATTCTCCAACAGATGAAAAAGGGGAAGAATGTCAACAAAACACATTTACAAAATGTAAGAGGGAAAAAAAAAAAACAAACAAAAAACTTACCACATCGCTAGCACTGGAAAATTCATTGTTAACCAGGCTTTCAAGAGCCATCCATCGAACTGGTCTGTTTTCATTATCTCCCAGGCAATGGTAGTCCATAGGAAATAGGTCTCGAGATAGCGCATTGTCTGTAATCTTAACCTGAAGTGCATCGTCAATGCTAATTTAAAAAAACAGAAGTATTTAGCAAACTTGGCATTACAGTTTTACGGAAAATATTTATGCTCAACCTTAAGTTTCAGACTCAGGATTTAATTGGGGAACGCTAATCACACTATCAACATTTCAAAGGACTAGCGTTCTTCTAGATCAAGACACACTTATTCTGTGATTATCAAATATTATCAAAAAACATATTTATTCTGTGTTAACAGACAAGCACTAGAAAAATCAACATTCTTAGATCAAATAAAAGCAAACATTTACAAGTGCAAAAAAATACAGTTAAAGCAACAAACAACTCCCTTAAATTATTCCTGCTCCCTTGGAGATCCCCTATCAGCTCAATTAAACAAATTTTAGCTATTGTACCACTGTAGCAATAATGAGCCAAAGATTTAAACAAAGCAAGATCTAGTAATACCTTGTTAAAGCAACCGATACTATTTGTGGCCTAAAAGCTTGTCTGTAATCAAGCAATCTGATAAGATATTATTTATTCCCCTCAACACGAGATGTTCATTCTGACTGTTGTCAGAAATAGGATACTGGCTAAGGGAAACTTACTTTTAATCAACAAAAGATGACTCAAAAAAAGCACACGGAGCCTACTGATTTCCCCCCCACCCCCCAGGATGTTAATTCATATTCTTTTGAACTTTAAATAGTGTGCAATAAAGTTCAGTGTTCCCATGAACAGATGACTTCAGAATATGAGTAAGATGTTGGCTTTAACATCTTATGACAAAAACATAGAAATAACATTGGGTCGGGGGATTGTAACAAAATGGCGTTTGCTGTCTTTTCATCTTGTCAATTATTTCTATATTTTGATGAGAAAAATTAAACAGAAATGCTCAATTTGTGTGTTTCCCGCTTCACTATCTCAAGTACCTTCTTATTTATCCCATTTATATGCACTTTCAGGTCAGTTCATTGCCCTCAAAATTTATAGACCAAGAAATTTCCGTATCTACTAAGAGTTCAGAGAAATTCCTAGAGGACCTGTCTATAAACAAATACAATACAACGGGTAGTTTTCCAGTGACTAGAGAGCTCTGACTTGTGTAATCCGTATGTCCACTCTAACTGGGCCCAACTGTGCCATGGGCATTTAAGACCAAAAGTATTTCCCCCCCTTAATAAACCTGCCAAGACCACTGCAATCCTGGCTCCCTTCCCAACATTAGGGCACAGGTACACAGGTCTGATACACTTCATACCAACTCCTCCCAGTCTTTCACCACACAGAATAGACCTAGGGAACACAGGGGTGGCAGATGAACAAAGCCCTTCAAGAGATCCTGGCTGCTGGCCCCCTCTTTTTCTCTCTAGGCTAGCCCAGGATTTCTTGTACTGCAGCACAGATCAGCAGCTGCTCAGCTCCTGCCTGCATTTGCCGAGGAGAAGAAGTGCCAGGTGCACTATGAATTGGTTTTTATTGCCAGCACTCCGGATCACATGTATGGCAGCTAACGCAAAGCTGGACTTTTCCCTAGGAGGGCAGGGAGTCAAGCTGTCTGGACTGCCGACCCTTCACACAGCAAGGGCACGAGGTGATTAATTCACTGCACAGAAATGAGAGGTGGTCACAAGGTAATTTCCCTGGAGCACTGTTTATGATCTTTGTCTCCTGTGGTACCACTTCTTCCTCAACATGTACACCAGAGAGGAAAAGCAATAGGAATTAGGAAAAGAGTCTCTAAGGAACTGTATCAAACCGAGCATCCTCACGTAGCGCAAGAGCCAGAAAAGATTCTGCTGGACTAGCTCGGTGGCACCAGTTCAAAAGCACAAGGGATGGCTTCAGGGTGGATCTCACTGCTCCCTCTGTCCCAGCACCAACAGTGCCTGATGCCAGCGGTGCCAGTACAACAGGTGCAGTAGATAAAAGAATATCCTAGGGCAAGCATGAGTGCTTAAGTGTCTCCCAGCTTTTTCTCTTAGCCCCTGGGATGCAGCGTCAGAAGCTCTGTTGACTCTGGTTGGGACGTTTGAAGAACTGGGCGAAAGACTGCATCTGAGAGGACCGAGTGGTTTTGTGGACAGAAGCAACAGAAGTTGTAGCAACAGTGACCCCTGACAACCCTGAGGGGCCAGACAAGGAAGTCAGTCCAAATTTCAGGAGCAGGACCCATCCTGGTGTTGGAAATGTGATCAATATTTTACTATTAATCACTAAGCCAGACGTTCAGAGCTCTCTAAGAGACACCAGTGGCACGGCCCCAAGGCAGACCATACACTAGAAGGGCACACTGTCCGTGATAAGTGCAAAGACAGAAACTGGGCTTCCACTTCAAGGACTATGTGGGAACAATCAAAGCAAACCCCCAATCAAAAAGGGGTACAACAAGGCGGTTCAACAACTGCGCCTTGAAGATTTGGAGGGACTGATGCCTTGAAGATCCTAGGAGGTATTTCCAAGGGTATACTGGAAAACATGTTGGCAAATAAGGAAAAACATAAGGGTGGCAAAAAGTTGAAAGAGATGGAAGCCAAAGAACAGGAACTGAGAGTAACCCAGTCACTCCTCCTGTCTGGGCAACTGAGAAACCTGAAGATTCAGGACATGCTCCAGTCTTTACACCCTTGCACTGGCAGAAGACAGGGCCTGAGAAAACCCTGTAGGTATTGCTACGGCAAAAAGCCTCTCAGATTACATGTAATGCATGCCCCAAGGTCATCAAGAAGATGTGAGCAGCAATTCTGAGAAATTAACTAGTTTATCAATACTATTTTCCTAACACAGACACAGGAAGAAATCAAACAAATGACTAGACCACGAGGCATTTTCTTTTCTTCCAAAAATAAATGAAGCATCATAACTGAAGGAATGCAAGATGTGCATTCATCCCAGGTGATCCAATGATGATGTACTGTTTCATAAATGAAATTATTTATGATAAAGCAGAGCTCATCAAATCTCAAAATCATCTCTAATAGTCAATTTCAGGTTAAAGACTTTATCTTCATCAGTAGTTCAGTTACCTCATTAGAACTTACTTCATGGACCAACAATTTGTACGCAGCTCTGGGGTATAACCCAGAGGTTACTTCTTTCTCCTTTTCTTTCATTGCTAGTACATTAATAGACCAGTACATGTCCTTTGGAGGGGGGAGGCAAAAAGGAGAAGTGTCTCTCCAAATCAAGAACTTGAATTCAAGGCTTCAAACATGGTCTTGAATTCTGAAAAGTAACTGTTACTTGAATTATGACATTATTTGCAGATATCATAAGACTAAGCTCATCGACTAACTGCCCCTTTAGGTATTCTCAGATGTTTAGTTAAGTTGAGGCAGAACTCTGTATTTTCTGTTTCCCCTTATTAGGTATGAAAGCAGGTGGAGAACGAGCACCATTGGTGGTCTCTGAGTGATTTGGTTTGTAGAAAGCTACCAAACACCTCAAACAATCTCTACATTTTGAGGGCATACTCCAGTCAGAAGATGGTCTCAAATCCTGCTTCAGCAATCCTACCATTTACAGAGCACATTCATATCTATCCATCATTTGACAACTAAGAAATCTACCTGTGATCAAAGCCATTGGGCTATTATTTTTTTTTTTAAGGAAAAAAAGTGAAGAAAACCAACTTCATACAAAAATTTACCTATTGGTAAACAGCCAAAGATATTCCAAGTTTTTATTAAAGTTTAAGGGAAGCTTTAATATTTTTCAAGCCTTTGAAAAAATACGGATAGACAAAACCTAGCAGAAGTATTTAAGATGAGGATATTCTGCTTTCTTGAAAAGCAAACTTTTTGGTTCACCTGATGTTTAGAGGAAAACAACTTCACTGACAAGACTATTCACCCAAAATTTGGAAAAAACTCAAACAGCGATATATTTTGAAGTAGAGATCAGGTCAACTGGAGAAAGCCCATCCTAGCCCTAGCTACTGACATAACATTGCCTGCACGATGACTCTACCCCCTTCAGTACTTACACACAGTTTCTAGCAGCCAGGTCTTTGTGAATGACCTCCCGTCTGGCCAAATAACTCATTCCACAGGCAATCTGAATAGCCATATGTACAAGATCCTGCTGGGAAATTGCCTGCAAGAGCACAGAACAACAATCATTGCAAAACTGCAAGCCCAGTGCCTGCAAGGTTAATGTGTCTGTTGTATTCTAGTGCCTCCTCCCCTCCCCTTCACTGGCTGATGCTTTCTAGTAGCTACAGACACTATTGCCTGTTGAAAACTTATGAAGACTTCTTATTCTAAATTTTAACTTTTTTTTTTTTTTTTTTGACATGCCAGGGGCAAATGTCTCCAATTTGCAACTGCCTCACTGCTACACAGCTTTTCCTTTGATTAGCGGTGAACATAGGCAAAAGTGGTCAGTTTTACACTTCTTGCCACACTTTTTCACTTTCTGTTCCTCTGGAAACCAACTCATTTTCAGGCAGAGCACAAACAGCAGTCAAAATTCTTGTTGCTATGTACTGCTGAAAACTAGTATCAAAGGCTGCTGCTCCACCTACTTTTCACAACTTCACAGTCCTATATAAATTAAACCCTTGCACATATTTATACCTTGGGTTCCCTCTCCCATTTCTAGTGTTTCAGAAACTTCAGTATGTAGGTGGACACACTGAAGTTGCAACACTGGGGTTAAAATAAACCAAATACTAAACTAAAACAATAATAAACTGGCTTCTTCATTAATAGGTTGTTATTAAGAACAATAGCCATGTATTATTTCAGAAAACTCAAGAGTTTTAGGTATTTGTAGAAAAGTTACATCTTAAAATGAGTATGGGACACCAAATATCCCATTTTTTGATAGATAAGTACAGTCTAGTTACTAAGAGGCAACTCCTGTTTGACATAATACAGATTATAAATATCATTTCTGCTTAAATTCTTGGAAACGGATATTAGTGCATTGCGTAGAGATTTATAACTCAGATTAAGCAGCAAAACAAATAAAATCAAAGTTGAAAGATCCTAGCAGCTTTTCACAACTTGTAAACTAACAGAGGTAGGTGGCCCTTGCTAGCTTGAAATTTGGTACATAACAGGGACAAATGCTGACCTCGGGAAACAAGATACCATTTTGTGCTTGATTTAGTGTAAAGACAGAAGCCAAACCAAGGTGAAGTTGAAGAAAAGACAAGGTAATCCTAACAAGAGGCATAGTTTTACTACATATACACATCCATCACTAAACGCTTTTTCAGATTTTTAAAAATAAGCAAAGTATGTTCTCATCTAGGAATATTTTCCTTCTCACTTCTCATGAAATATATGCAACAGGTTCCATTGAAACGCAGTAAAGTTATGAATGCCAAAGAGCACCCACAGCAGTAAAATAAAATTAAAAAAAAAACCAAAACAGCAGAGATTGCTTCCTTTATTAAAGTTAAATAAATCCAGTTATTTTACTTAATAGCAAATCTACAGCAGCACCTTAAAAGTTTAACAAAAGTGCTTTAAGCTTACTATAAAATAATTAAGAACTACAGTAATTAAAGGGATAATCTATTAATTACACCAAAAATAAAATCAGTAAATCTGAAATTTCTCCATACACAATTTTCCCCTGTGTATTCTAACTTAAATCCACAACCATATACCATTTTCTCTATTTTTAAAATTTTTTAAAATTTTTTTAAATTTTTTTAAGATGTATTGGTATACCAGCTACTACCCTAGTCAGAGCTTAACTCAGCTTCATGCCCTCTGAACATCTGTGATAAACGCTGCCAAGAATGTTTTCCTCGTATGAATCACGACAAACACTTGCTAGGGAACCTGCTTGCCAATCCTCTCATGGTCACAACAGAACAGGTGAATACCACAACTAGTTCTTTTAAGGCACGTACACAGATGACAAACCAAGTCTAAGCTTAATGGGCAAGAAGTCACAGATTTCTGAGTGTACCTGAGGATTGTTGGCCTCTACCAGCTTGCACTGTCGCAAGAATAGTTTAAGGTTCCCCCAGTTCATGTATGGCAGCAGCACCATTGGTTTCTCTCCCTCTTCTATACAGACATGAGTGATAGGTAGCAGATTCCTGGAAGACAGGGAGAAAAATTCCTGATTTTATGATACCGAAATTTGATAAAAGTTTTCTCAATCCCCAAATACAGTAAGTGAAAGTAATTCAACACTGAAGAAAAGCATTTAATCTTGCATTATGAATTGCAGAGCACAAGATCTCCAAATAACTGAAGCCCTAGACTTTTTTTTTTTTTTTTGAATGAGATATTTGAGTACTTTCCCATTAGGAAGAATCCTCCAAATTTTTTCACATGGTCCAAAAGGGCTGAAATAAATTTCTGGGAATACAGGTTATCATTTACATTAAGCAGCGACATATCCTCAACTTGGAAGTGTATTATTCTAAATGCAACTATAGATACAAAATATATAGCTCCATTACAGTGGTTTTAAAAAAAAGTCAAAACATTGTTTGATCCACTTCAAAATGACAGAACAGAAAATTTTAGTTTTGAATCAACTAAACGTTAAATTGCACTCTAAACGCAGAAGTGTCTCAGGAGTTTCATCACAGGTGTTTTAGAATCATAGCCTCATTTAGGTTGGAAAAGACCTTTAAGATCATCGAGTCCAACTGTAAGTCTAACACTGCCAAGTCCACCACTAAACCACTTTAAAGGTCCCTTCCAACCCTCCTTATGGCTCAGATAACCCCCATGCTGCATTTTTTTCTAAACATCTTCCTATAGTATCAGCATATAAATTTGTAAAAACTTGAAACAAACGGTATATAGTTTCAATTTTCCATGAAACATTTTTTAAAAAACTGTATCTTCTATCAGTAAAATGTATTAGCACGTCTCCAATGAGTTATAATGAATTTAAAAGCGAACTTTGAAATTTCCTGTTCTTTCTTGAAGATGTCTGATAGTCAGGTGTCACACCCATGAGCTCTACATACCCATGTAGCTCCACCTTCAATCAAGACAAAGGTCCCAGCTTTATAGGCAGCGTACAGAAGAAAAGCTTTCTGGACTTTAAATTAAAGAGTTTGACTTGTAAAAGGGAGGGTAACAGCTGATTTTGAATCATGAGAGGGGGGTTGTTTCTTTTTTTTTCAATTTTAACTATGTTTCCCCAAGAACCTGCTACTCCTTTTAACACAATCCTCTATTTTAGACAAGGCCTTAACTATAACAACTTTTAGAAAAACAACATTTAAATGTACTTTAGAACTAATAATTCTGCTTAAACTGTTTTCATTTTCTTCCCATTACCAGAAAAAAAAGATCAATTTCCAGTCTAGGGACTTGACAATGAGCATAAATTTCTTCTTACCTGCATCCTTGCCAGTAATGAAGATCTTTAAGGCCAATTTCAGCCTTTAATCCAAGCTGCAAAACTGCCACTAACTCAAGCTGTTTGGGGCATCAATTTTAAAAAACTTAAGCCATCACCCCAACAAAACCATGCCATTAATTCTTAGGGAATAAATCCCATCAGTGATGTTACGATGCCATACCAGGACAACACGTGTGCTAGAGTCCTAGTAAATCAGCTAAACTGACAATCAACCTGCATATATACTTACTCTCGCCATCACCAAGATCCCACCACATTTAACAACTAGCCTGTGCAAGAACCAGCGTAAGCCAACACATGCCTGCAGCACCCTTTTCTGTAATAACTAAGAATACATAAAAGAAATATCTACCCACATTTCACTGCGAGGCTTGGAAAATCAAACCAAAGACTTTCCCCATTTTCCCACACGCTGCTACCATTTGATTTTATGAACTGCACAGCTAGGAAAAAAGCTTATAAGCAATAAGAAGCGTATCTAGAATTCTGTATTTTAAAGTGACACAAAAATAGTTTCAGCTCTTTACGGCTTAAAAAAAATAAAATGTTGCTGAATTCTGAAAAAATTGTTTCCTCTCCCCCTAGGGAGCTTTAAGCACAAGTATTTTCAGCTCACACAGATACAGTTTTGCTTATAAACACTGCTTAGCTTACCTGTGATGAAGACCTCTGAGTTTACAGCTTTCAGTCAGCATCATTGTCACCTGTACCTCTGAGGCTTGATCTAATTAAAAAAAAAGTAAAGGAACCACAGATATAACTTTGGAAACAAATCAACATATTAATTAAAATTTGGTCCAGATTTGCAAGTCAGTTGAGGTCATTTGAGCACAAACAGAACTTGTTTGCCTACTTTTTTAAAATGGAATTTAAAAACCCCCAAATGAGCAAGCCAAGTTCTAGGGCATATTTCTGCTTAAACAAATGGGGTGAAGCCGAAAAAGGAAATAAAACACACTCCAGGTGCTGACAGACTGTACTTTTGCCACTTCCTGACAGCTTCTGGGCAGGCATGCGCTGCCTGCACTAGGCAGCACGGGTCACATACTGCAGACGGGCCGGTGCTGCTGGAAGAAGGGGAGCATGCCGTGCATTTCCCACAAGCACAGAAGTGCTCAGGAGACAGCGGTTCGCTGCTGAATTACCAGTATAGGCTTCTACAGATTACTTCCACACTGATGGAGACCATTTGTTTCTAGATTTACTTATTTACTGCTCTCTACTTGAAACACTTGACTCTTGGTAACCTTAGAAATGTTTGCTGTTCTCTTCCCCACCTCTTAAAAAAAAAAAAAGAAAAACTAAAAATTATTGCTGCCAGCTAAAATTCAAGCATCTGTGATAACTCCAGTAACCCACAGCAATCAGAACATCTACTGGGCAGAAGCAGAAGTGTGGCCTGTAACCCCTTCCCCACAAATATTTTTGTGTTTGATTTTTTTTTTCCCCCTCTGGTGGCAAGAAGCAACAGGGAAGCTTAATGCTATGTAAATCAGAGCTCTCACAATCCCACCCTCCTCATACCTGGCTGCATTTTCTGTCCCTCCTTCGTGCTAGAACTAGTACCGGTGTGCCTAGGCAGCAAGCTAGCACAGGAGAGAGCCCAGCAAATGCCAATCAGTTTTCCTTGCTGCATTAGGATGAATTTACTTATTACAGATGAGTCAAACCAACATTCTACTGCCCTGGGAAGAAGACGAGAGAACTCATCTGCTCTTTTCCCTTCTTCATGGTCTTACCCTCCTCCCTGTACCAGCTCTGATACCCTTTGGTAACTGAACTTTAACCCTGCAAAAGAAAACATGACTTTTGACTGAGTTAAGAGTGGTGAACACAGTCAGGGCAGATGAGCACAAGGTAGCAAAAGAAAGCACAAAGCCCAGAGGGAGAGCACCGCCTCCCCCTCATGGCAATGGCAAGCTAAATAGATAGGCTCTAACCATAACACACATTATACACATGTGCATTTAGCTTTCCAGATCTGCTGGAAGCGGAGACAGCTTCAGGCACAACACAGCTCCTGCCTAAGAAGGACTCATCAAAAGAGAAATCGTGCAACTCAAGAACCTGTGAGCCACAAAACATCGGCTGGACTGAGAAAGTTCCCCTAAGTCAGGGAAAGGAATGATATCCCAAGGCAAACTACTTCAAAGGCTGCTTTACCACCTCGGCTCAGGAAAGATTAAAAAGGAGGCATGCCTTCCCAAAAGCATACAGGCACTAAAAAGGAGCTGAGGAAATAGAGGTTATAAATGCAGATACAGGTCCCAGCCAGCGGCACTGAACCCTCAGCATGCCTGGAAACCCCTTAAGATGATCACTGCCTAGACCCTGTACAGGCTGGAAGGACCAAGACTACCAAAAGCCAAAACACAGCGCTCTACAGAAATCCAGACACAGAGGTGCCATTGGATTAGTGACAATTATGGCTGCGGTATATTATGGGATGCATCAAAATGGTGCATTTCCTTGTATTTGATAACAAGTACGTATGGGGAGAGGGTATGAAGACGTTCTTTCAGTGCAGGAGACATTTAAGTAATGGTCAGCTGAAGCCTCTAGTTTGCACTCCAACACACAGGCATGAGAAAGAGAAGGTCCTAGCTACTGTGCAGCAATAGCACTCAAGTGTTTTATATGTGATGAATTTGATATGTAGGAGACAGACTTCAAAAGGCTTGTAAACAAGTAAGAAAAACCAAGCTACTATATTAAAATGAAGTTATATACGCATGAATGGCAGAATCATCCAACTGTTATAAAGGCCAAGAAGCATTAAAAATAGAGGTGTAAAAGCATATTATAAGAAGTTAGAGGAACTGCCAGCAGACTACTAGTACACAGCTCCAGGTTTAAATGCATTAATTACTAGAACTCAAAGACCACAACCTCTTCAACCCAGCATATGACAAAGGGAGGAAAGAGATTACTAGGGGGTGCTGGTTGACAGCCGGCTGAACACGAGCCGGCAGTGTGCCCAGGTGGCCAAGAAGGCCAATGCCATCCTGGCCTGTATCAGAAATAGTGTGGCCAGCAGGAGGAGGGAGGTGATCGTGCCCCTGTACTCGGCCCTGGTGAGGCCGCACCTCGAATCCTGTGTTCAGTTTTGGGCCCCTCACCACAAGAAGGACACTGAGGTGCTGGAGCGTGTCCAGAGAAGGGCAA
>NW_009189544.1:75507-92315 GCF_000690835.1 Fulmarus glacialis
GGTCTCTTCTCCCAAGTAACAAGCGATAGGACGAGAGGAAATGGCCTCAAGTTGCGCCAGGGGAGGTTTAAACTGGATGTTAGGAAAAACTTCTTTACTGAAAAAGAGTGGTCAGGCCTTGGAACAGGCTGCCCAGGGAAGTGGTGGAGTCACCATCCCTAGAAGTATTTAAAAGACGTGTAGATGAGGCGCTTAGGGACATGGTTTAGCAGGCATGGGGGCGTTAGGTTGACGATTGGACTCGATCTTAGAGGTCTTTTCCAACCTTAATGATTCTATGATTCTAGGTGTGAGTTTAAGCTGATTAACTCGCTTATACACTCTTTGGCCCTATGCTTTCTTAACTGGTTTGCTTTTAATTATAAGAGCCACCATGCAATAATTCGAAGCTCTAAATCAGAGATTATTTAGGACTGGCTTTAAAATCTACGGAACGAGTTAATCTGGTTCGGACAATGCACCTATTTATCTCTTCACACTAACACTGTAAGAGACAACACTCTTCTGCCGATGCCTTTCCCTTTCCACCACACAGGGTGTTTTTCAGCAGGTCACTGTTACATTTCATTGTTTTCTTTCAGCTCGGAGACACTATGCTATAGTCGTTGAGCACCCAAAAGGACAATTGACTCCCATTCAAGTATATACGGAAATCTAAATCTTATCTTGTGAAACAGTCCCAGCATCCGTATTGTGTTTTCTTATCAATATTATTTCCTTGTTTTCTGTATGGAAAAAACTTACACAACACCAGCAAATTCAACACACTCAGAACAAACAATAGCAGTACAAGGCTAATCCTCCTCTAGCTTAGACCGGTGCCAATTTAGAACAACAACTCAATTTGATTATTGTGGTTTTGTACTATATATAATTCAAAACAGAATATAAATCACCACTTCTTTGAGTGATTCTAGTCAAAAGGGGGTAAAAAAAAATTACCAAAATAATGCTACTGCAACAGTCCCCATTGCAATTAGACTTCCTTTAAAGGCCATTTTCTTTAGTTACACAACAAAACGTACATCTAAACAAACTCCGTCACATTTAGTAGATTATAACCACTTTCGAGCATCCAACAGACATAGAATCATAGATGAGGAAGAATGTGATTTTGGTAATAATACATTTTGTTGTAGAGGACCTGGTGAATCTGACCATCCTGCACTGAAAACCCTTAAAAGCAATCCAGAAAATCCACAGCATTTCTGGCTTTCATACGAGAAATATGCAGTCCCAGAGCAAAGCCAGCGACAGCTGCGACCCAGCAACTCTGGCTTGGTGAGATGATTTTACGAGGACATATTAAGATGAATCCTACAGATTTCATTTTCCTGCCTGAGCCAAAGTGTAATCCCACACCGAAACCATACATCAGATCTCTAAGCGGTACATGTAAGCACACATACGTGGGCATTTTATTCACAGAATTGTTTGTGTAGCCACACAAAACGAGACCTGGGGAATGATCTCGTCAAACACACAAGAATGCCCACAGGCTTTTGCGGCTCATTTTTTCTGTACCGGATCCGTGAAGTCATTTGATATGAACACAGCCACACACGCAGCTAAAGAGGTAGGAATGGGGGGAAAGCCTCCCACGGAGCCAGAAACCTCTTAAATTAGAATAGCAACTTAAAGCTACGACAGAGGAGGCCATAGTCTTCCACATATTAAATCTGTGCATCAGCAAACAGCCCCAAGTTTAAGTCGAACACTCCAGGGCAAGGCAACAAGGGCCTGTTGCACAATTTCTTCAAAGCCCTAAAAGAAGCTAAACTTCCCTCTGAGATATTAACACTATTTGTGATTAAGAATACATCAGTGCTCAACAATTCATGCAGTTGCAGCCTGATGATCATGAGGTGTAGCCAAGTCAGTGCTTCTTAGCCCTGAAAGAGCATCATCTATTTTCACAAGGCTATCATGCACCAACAGCTGAGTAACTGAACAGCAAAGACTTCAGGTCACATGAGTTAAGAGAAAGATTTAATACCCAGTAGTAATTCTAGATGTTCAGTTAGGACCAAAAAGGTCCAACTTTCAGAAGGTGCTTAAAAACAAGACTATTTGAGATAGATGTAAATGCATTCCAGAACTAGGAAGATGCTTTTAAAGCACTGGTTTTACCCTTTCTGTGCCAAGAGCCTGGATGTGAAAGTCTACCCTAAGGCACAGAGCAAGAACAAGCTAGGATTTCAAGAAGCTTTGATATGGCTGCAAGTTTATCTCATGCTATTACGTTATTTGTATATAACCAGGCACAATGGGGCTCTTGGCACTACTATTTTTATATAAGAGGCTAATCTCTCCACACAATTCTGGCAAGTGTTATATGTGCTGAGGCCCTTCCTGGTTCACAGGGAGAAAGAGAACCTATTTGATTTTTACCAACTTCTAAAAGGCCATCTGCAAAACTGCATTTTAAATCTTTGTTTACCATCACTCATCAGTCACATGAATCATTGTGACACTCATGTGAAAAAAATCTCTAGGAAGCTTTGCAATGACACTAACATTGCAGCAATTTGCTTGGTACGAGACAAGGCACTCACTGCATCATGCTTTACATTCACTAGGTGGTAGTATATCAGAAAAGAGTCACTCCACACCTCAAATTACTTACCAGAGATGAAAAGCAGCAATTACCTAGATATTGCAGTGGGTTACCCGATTAGCTGGATGGCTTTCAAGAATAACATTTTAAGTCAGACCTCCTAGAATCTCAAAATAGCAAAGCACAGCATTACAACTTAAAGACTTCAGATTGTAGCAGTCACTGAAATCTGTTTCTTCAGACAGAAGACAAAACAGAATCTTAAAGGCAATATAACCAAAGGTTTCAGAATTGAAATAAGTCATTCCAGAGCCCTTTCATAGCCTACTACAGGCAGTAACACATAGCAATTTCTTTCAGCACTCCTATCAGAAGCAGCTCCACAAACACTATAGCTAGGAAGTCCAAGGCTTCCGATAAACACGATTCCTGACAGCAATATTTAAAAAGATGTTTTACCTGAAGCTTTTCTCACCTTTGGATCATTTGTAATGCCTTGTTCCCATGCAAACTTCCTTCTGTCTCATATTGCAAGTTAATATTCCCCAACATCAGAACACTTACACAACCCATTTTCTATATGGCTACCTGTTTTACTTGTATTACCCTTATTATCTTTCAAACTTGTGGTCTTTGCCAAACATACTGTGACAAAGTCCACCAGCTCAAGTTATTGAAGGGTGAAAAGCATACAGGCAGGCACAGTGGTCACAGACTCTGTGCCCATAAGAACTGAGAGTGTAGTACTAGCACTGCCCTAGATGTTCAGCTTCAGGTAAGAAATGCTCCTAGTATCAACACATCCTTTTTAATTACTGTTGCTTCTGCAGAGCAATTCATTACGTAAAATTTCACCCAAGGCAGAATTCAGTCCCAGTTCAAAGAGAATACATGCCTGAATACTGCTTTAACCCTTCTACACAAGTCTTTGCTTTTTTGGAAAATCTGGAAAATTCAACACTTGAAGACTATCCTGAGTTCACATCTGTTAATGCTGCTAGCACACATTTTCAGAACTCTCCTTTAATAGAAGGATGCTCAAGGAATGCAAGTAGTCATCTGCTTTTTTATAGGTAGAAGGGGAAGTACATACACAAAAATATTTACACTTTAAAACTTCAAGAGGCCCTAACAGTTAGACAGTGACAAGTTACCATGGAAGCCAGCAGCACATCTGATCGCTTTCTGCCTACCGCAGAAGTGAAGGAAAAACACCTTGCTCCCGTTTAGCTGCTCTATTGCATGTGCAAGTCTAGATAGTTACAGGGGCATTCAGGTAATGGCTATACTTCCACGCATCAACGTCTATCTGCTTTACGAGGCAACCATGCATCCTACAGAATTCAAATCTTCCATATGTTAAGACATACATACACACACAAATGACAACGTAAGGAGATCACAACATAGAACGCTATGCTTAGTTTTGTAAAACTTTCAATAGAGCAGGATTTCTCCTCCGATCTTAATATCAAGGCTATTTATATAGAAATGTTTGTTCCACACCACAACCGCACAAGTTTATTTTCCAAAGCAATGCAGTTTGTATCTTCAAATTCAAACCTAATTTTAATACATTCTGGAAGTGATTCAAGATGACACTGCTAAAATGGGGAATGCTGTTCTGGTTTTCCTACATTACAAAGGCACACGCAATTTTAAACCACAGAAAAGGGAGAGAGAAGTATGATTTGGGGGTATTTCCAAAAAAAATACTGGAATCCAAATAGCAGCAGCAAATAGCAACAAGTAAAAGGCTCTTTGCTCAGTAATCCATTAAACTTAAAACAAAGCTGAAAGTGTAAGTGAAACTGGGGAAGAGAGACATAACTGATTTAATGTTTCAAAGTCTATCATCTGCTAAAGGGCAGCAGCTAACAAAACTGAAATACAAGTAGTGATTTTAACTGTATGTAAATGAAAGTGTACTGTAGATTATGATTTTTTTCCTGCAGAACCATATGGAATAGCAAATCTTTAAATTAAGAAGTACAGTACTTTGGACATCAACCTCAGAGCTGCTGCTCTCAAAATTTTTTTACGGTATATTGTACTCCTTTAGGTCTCTCAGGATATTTTCTTAATGAACTAGGATTGAATGACAGATATAGTGTATTTTTAAGCTGATATTCAGAAATTTGCTACTTTTCCCTAATTCTTTAAATTCAAGTATCTTCCTTTATGAAGACACTTAAGAATTTAGCTCAGACTAGAAGCAGCTCTTTTCTTGAATTTTTTTTGTTATAAACTTTCTTCTACAGAAACAGGAGCCTGTACGCTCATTTCGGGAGGTTAAATACTTTTAACAATCAACTTAAATATTGTACATTTAAGGAATGAACTTCAACTTATAAATATTTTCACAAGGCAGTGCTTTTAAGAATGAACTACCCAGAATAGTGAATTCAATGCAATTTAAAAACAGTACCTTGGGAACAACTGTGTATGCTCCAGGTTGCAGTGTATGTCTAATACGAACAAGAAACCCTTCAACTTGGTTAACACAAAGCTTATTATACACACAAGTCACCTAAGTATGCCTATTGCTTTCCTCTGCTTTGCATAGCCTAAGTTCTCAGGATCCCTATTCCTACACCTCCTAACCGTACTGAAGTAGTCCTAAAGGGTCACCAGCTTGCACTCGGCTAGGTCATACGCAGGCCAAAACAGACATCACATGAATGAAGGCAATAATAGGTCTGCACACTATGGACAGTTAAGTCCCACTTGTTTTAACATACAATATTTAACTTCTAATATGTTTCCTCATATCTACAACTCAACACAAACCTAAGTCCCACTTGTTTTAACATACAACATTTAACTTCTAATAGGTTTCCTCATATCTACAACTCAACACAAACTTGCACCGCAAAGTGCATGTTTTGACTCCTACTAGGAAAGCCTTGTGTACTGCAAATACTTGAAGGCAGCTGCAGTCCTGAGATGTACCAGATGAATTCATGGTAAGGTCCTTCTCCAAGGTTTCCATTACAGCATCATGATCCATATTGTCTATGTGGGTGCACTTTGAGCATCCCCTCTTAACTAGATTAACAATAAAAAAAAAATTTTTTTTAAAGTGTAATGTTAGAGGTAGCCAAGAATGCTGAAAGAGTCCTTTAGTGACCTATGATGACAAGAACAAAACTCAAAGCTTTGTTAAAGTTGGTAAAATGATGAAATCTTAAAGAGTTAATCTTCACTCACACTGTGACTTTGTTTCCAGTGCTTTTCATGGGTGGTTTGTTTTCAAACACTCCTTTCTTGTACATAAGAAAAATTTTAAGTGGTTAGAAAATGAAATGGAAGCAGTCAGGTTATCTTGAACAGCACGATCAGTTGTTTTTAACAAAAATGTACCTTGGCCAGAACGAACTAAATGAGTCAGGGCTCTGCACAACTCAAACTCACTGCGTATGTTCCTGGAATAATACAATCCCATTTGTTCTGCAAAGAATTTTCTCCTTCACAGGAAAAGCACCATTAAACAATGTGTTCTTTAAATCAAAGGTGAAAACCATGTGTTTTCTTCCTCTCCTGACGTAAGATGATCTAAAAGATTCACAAGAAAGTCTATTTCACGCCATTTAAAGGCAGAAGAGATCTGTCGATCACAGGCAAGAGATGCAATGCCAGCTTTGAGAAACATGCCAACCGAGACACTTCCCAAAGTTGAGAGCGATTGGAAGCGTCCTACCGGAAAGTGAAGCACTACAACCTCATAAAACAATTCTACTGTAAAGCAGGAAAGACATCGAAGAAAGCAAATGCCAGCTAAGTCTCTCATCTTTCTAACAAAGAACTTATTCAGGTTGTGTTGATCCACAGATTCCAATATCCCAAATATAGTACAGATAACGTATTCTTGTTCTTACTGGTAATGAAACACACATCCTTGATCTTCATGAATGTCCATTTAAAGAAAGAATGAAGGCAAGTTATCCATAGAAAAGTCTAAATGTGAAAGAAGCTAAAACTTCTACGACGATGACTAGCAAATTAATACACAGTGAAACTGTAAACTGCAAATAGAAAAGAACAACTGGATGGCCAACACGAAGGATCTAGAGAAAATATGAACAAGTGACACCTTTTGCCCAGGGCTTGTGATCTTTGTACTCCCAGTTATTCGAGCTTCCAGAAAGCTACCTCTATTTTGCCAACTGATACCCATTTTTTCTTTTAAGCTCTCCGCTTTGGCACAGAGCACTGCACATAATGGAAAACTCAGGCATCCAGACGCACTCTAAAGCATTAGATGATATAGCATTAAAAAAACCATTATAAATTAATGTATTTCATGAACATGCAGGTAGAAGCTTTGTCACTGCCCAGGGCATGTTACAACTTTTCTCTGGAGTGCACTACAGTTAGGTGAAAGAAAAACCTCTTCTAAAGGATCTGGAGTGAACTTCTGGCACTCAGGGATGAATTCTGCCTTCAGACTCTATCTTTATCAAAGATGCGGCGTTGAGATTTCAAGAGAAGCGCCTCCAACTTTTCAGTCATCAATTTACAAGCTATGGAACAAGTAGTCACTGAATCGGTTGAAAAGCACTTCAAAGACTTAATGAACAGTTCAGATGAAAGATCCCAGACAAATTCTGTGGCATAGGAGAAACTAGTCAAATAATGCTAAATAAGCAAGCGCCAATCTATTTGCCTCCCGCACTGATGTTGCTTTATTAGGATCAAACTTGCCCTTTGAGAGTCTGACCTAATAGGTCAATCCCAGCTTGAGAAAATGGAGAACACAATACATTCCTGGAAACTAGTCTCACACTCTCTGAAAGGCCTCTTTCACTTAAAGAGTTTCTCAGAACAAAGGTAGGCAGGTCCAGGCTTTCTCAGTTTTTATTTACTACCGATTCCTTTAACAGCAGATCACTTCAGAACAAGTACTAAGTTCAGAAAAATCAAAGCTTCTTGATTTCAGTTAGCACTGTTCTGGTTTATAGTAATGCTCAACACCTCACCAGAAGGCTTCAGGGAAGGAAGGTGGGAAGGGCTGCTGCAGTAACTGCCATAACCAGTCAACCATCTTTGCTTTTTGATCCTTTGCGGGAAAGGATCAACCCCAGGGCAAGGCAAAAAGACAGGAAAGCAGCAAACTGACAAGGCTGCAAACTCACTCCTTAGAGCGGGAAATACTCACAGATCTAACTATTGTCTGATGAGCACATCAGTCACAACATTCATCTTCTCCAGGATATGAAATGAGGAAACTGACAGCACATTCTCCTCTGTCCACATTATTGGGAAGTAACCCATCCTGAAAGGTTATGGATCTTATAGATACACTAATGTAAAGAAGGAACACAAGAAAGAAGAGATCCATTATGATACGCACCTGCTGTTATATCTATGGCATGACCTTTCTTCACAGGTTTTCGTAATGAGACATATTTAGAAACCATTACTTGAGTGGCACAGTAACCCTTCTTTGACACCTTTCCTAGTACAACAGAGGTCTTCTCCTAAAAGCCAATGTACATGAGCTGCCCATGGCTCAAGGAACCCTTCCAGTCCCAGCTATACTACTTGTTGGGCTTTCTTGGGTACGTCCAGCAGATAATCACTTAATCCACTAGCTTTACCACTCTGCAAACTTGCTATGATCAATATAGCTTGCAATGGTAACACCCAATACAAAGCCCCTTATATGCCAGTACACTGGTGTTACTCTGCAGGGGTGAGGGCTTACATCCAGTGACACAGTAGGCAACTGCACCAACTAAGGTCATGTCTAGACAAAGTTCCCAGGTTGAGGGAGGTGATTCTCCCCCTCTGGTCTACTCTCATGAAACCCCACCTGGAGTACTGCGTCCAGCTCTCGGGTCCCCACCACAAGAAAAACATGGACCTGCTAGAGCAGATCCAGAGAAGGGCCATGAAAATGATCCGAGGGCTGGAACACCTTTCCTATGAAGAAAGGCTGAGAGAGTTAATGTTGTTCAGCCTGGAGAAGAAAATGCTCCAGGGAGACCTTACTGCAGCCTTTCAATACTTAAAGGGGGCTTATAAGAAAGACAAAGATTTTTTTTATCATGGCATGTAGTGACAGGACAAGGGGCAACAGTTTTAAGCTGAAAGAGGGCAGATTTAGATTGGACATAAGGAAGACTTTTTTTTTTTTTTTTTTTTTTATGAGGGTGGTGAGACACTGGAAGAGGTTACCCTGAGAAGTTGTGGATGCCCCATCATTGGAAGTGTAGGTGGGATGGGGCTTTAAGCAACCTGATCTAGTGAAAGATGTCCCTACCCATGGCAGCAGGGTTGGACTTTAAAGGTCCCTTCCAACCCAAACAATTATGATTCTATGATTCTAATATGAAGTTGTAGTTTGGGCACAAGTGTACTGATCATATTTGCCATGTCCAGGTGTTCTCCTTCTAAGGAGTTTCTTCTATTGGCAATTCCAGATTTAAAGCCGTAGCAATTACCCTAATATCAAAACAGCCAATGCAATGTCTTAAGTTTCTCAAGCTCTGATCCTGCTAAAAGGAAGTGTTTTTCCTCTCAAGAAGGTCATTCTTCCTCACTGCACCTGCTGAAACAATTTCAGTTCACATTTTTCAGAAGATCTGGAACACCTCATGCCCCCTCCCCATAATTTTCTGTCATTCGGGTACCACTGGACTTTATTTTATCAGAGTGCACCACTGGCTAAAACAAGACAGTTCTGGAGCAGCCCATACTTTTTGGGAGGGGGATAACTTAGCTACACAGACAAAGCCTTTTTCCTTGTTTCTTTTCCATGACCCTCAGGCTCCTTTCTTGCCTTCAGCAATAGAGATACTTAAGTCAGTTTAATAGTTCTCATACCCATCTCGCTTTTGTGGTCCTGCCCTACTCCTGTGTTTGTGCCAAAACAGCAGTGTGTGTGTGGTCACAGAAAGAACGAGATCAAGGAAAAAGTCTGGTTAAGAGAGAATTTTTGCAGGTTTTTTTTTTCCTAAGCAGATTAAATTCCCAACTTATTACATGACCCAGCTGCACGCACAGCTATCACAGCCAGGCTATGAAGACGAAGCTGCTTAATATTAGCACTGTAAATGAACTGCTGTAAGGGTAAATAGGGATGTTTATAGTTATTTTCCTAGCAACGTTCTGCTGCCCAAACCAGTATTATTTTACAGACAAGTATCAGCAAAATCTATTATAAACTTTGTCCATATAGATCCTTTTTAAAGCTGAGAAATTCTCTACAGGCAACAATTATGTGAATACCATTACTCCCTTAAGACCATGCTCCAGTTTACTGCAGCCAGCAGATCTTTTACTGCAAAGGGAAGGGCTAGAGAAATCAGGATGTGCGCTGTGTCAAAGATACAAGCCACTGCAAGGGAGAAATGCAGCTTTAAGAGTGGACTGGAAGCCCCATTTTAGTAAAGCAGTTAGATGAGTGGTGATGCGAGGCAGCTAAATAAAGATCTGTTCTCACTAATGTTGTCTTGTCATTTAATCCAATGCTATAAAAAGCAAGCATGCTTGAGTAGTGCTATATAGATGTCAAACTGCCCTAGCTTACAACAATTTTGGGGCTCACAAGAGCCGTAGCATTTGTTGACTCTCAGTCAGGGCAGAGAACTACCAAATAACAACGCAAAGGGGACCACAGATTAAGGTAACATTGGTGAATGATGCCCCAAGGTAGACTGCCTCATCAAACACAGAGGAGTACCAGGCTCACGTGATACGGGATAAGTCTTTTGGAAACTATATCAAATAAAATCAAAATGACAGTCAGAACTGTCTGGCAGGGAGAGGGAACAGAAGAGGGCAGAATTCAGGAAAAGTTCCCAAAATACTGGAAAGAAGCATTCTTTTTTTTTTTTAATAGAGGACACACCTTTGCTTCTTGCTAGAAGTCACTACAAGAAAATACTTGCCTTTCTATAAGAGGACCATTACTTTTGTTACGGCTACGACTACTTCAGCAGACACAGTTCTAGCTACCACTATCACGCTAAATGGTATCTACCAACATCTTCCAAAGGGGCAGCATACCTACTTTGCAGAAGTTCTCTCTGGACTCAACAGGGAGGAAAGTGCTACAGAATGAAAATGTGCCACCTCAAAGGCGCTCCTGAAGAAATAATGGAAGTGTCTTGTGACTACGAGAGTAACTCTGAATCTAGGAGTGCCCACGAGGACGTGCAAGAGAAAAGAGCAGGAAAAAGGGACAGCAGCAAATCCTCAACTGTCCAGCCCTCCATGAATCCCATTAGCAGAAACACAAACAGTTGTCCCAGAGCACAGATCAAGCTCTGCTGGCTGACTCAATGCTGAGACAGATTTATTCACAGGTTACCCTCCTGCTGCCCACAAAGCACTACTTCACTGTTGGTACCCACCCCACCGAGGTGGAGGGGCCTTACAGTTTAGGCATATCAGGCTGATTAGGAGGTAAGGATTTGTTAGGTAGGAAAGGCGGCTAATTTCACACTGCCTATGTTGATTACTCACAGCTGGTACCTGGCTCATGGTATCAACAAGTTGGACCTTAAAAGTTGAACTTAAAAGTTCAACATACTTTGTTAGAGCAGCAGGTATGGTACCAGGCACCGACCTGTCTTCACTGCCAAAGCACACCATCCTGCTAGGCCTACATCAAAAACAATGTGCAGCTAAAGAATGCATCAGCATCCATCCCAAACTGCCACTTCAGACTGTTTCAAGAAATGGGGACCCCTTTTTCAGCTACCTTTATCGAATCAGGTTGACTTTAAGAAATTCCTCCCCTTGAAGTGAGCATGAATCTTTTTCTAAGTGGCTTCCCACCTAAACTTTTTTTTTATTATCACAAGCACACATCTGATTCTGTGAGAAACACACCAAGAATAATAGAAGGTTGCTTTCTTTAAGCAATATATTTTTCTTAAAAAGAGCACAGAATAAATGGGTACCAGGAAGATTCAATAACAAAATTTAGCAGCTCCACCAATTCCCACCTTCCTCTTTAAAATCAGTATCTTTAAAAATTACTAGCCAGGCAAAACAATTTAAAACAAGTTGAAATTCTTATAGAAGCCTAATTTTTTTTTTTAAAGAAAGAATTAAAGAAGTTGTAAAATGAAAAACCAAAGGCAATAATACACCCAACTGAAATGACAAAAATAACTGGTGAAGCAACTACTGTACAGGGAATTCAGTAAAACTGTTGTGAGCTACTAGAGAACTCTTACAATGATGGGTGTAGAGGAAGGGATATATGTAGGATATATGTAATATGGTTTTCATCTGTACTTACCTTGTTGTTTCTCAAGTCTATCTATCACGATTTAAATAGCTCCAACAACATATTTCTTGAACAAAGATGTCATATTTGTATAAATTAAGTTCTAAAAGATAATTCTCATGCTTCAGTAGCAGAGCTTAAGGATGGCAGAAACTATACCCTATCTTTTGTACAGCCACGCACGTTTATAAAAGATTTTTAAGATGCATTGCAGGTGCCTTTTTCAGCAATTTGCAGGGGAAAAGGCTGTGGATGGAAAGAACAATAACATGCTAGGGGAAAAAAACAAATATCTTTTTTACTGAGAAGAATAATAAGCAAAAGTATTCAAGAGGCAGTAACTGAAGGCACTGGTGGAGAATACAAGCATTTTTCTTCCATATAAGATTTCTGTTCTCTCTAGCTGAAGGCAGCATCCAAATTGCTTTTGCTTTTTAAGCAGTAGCCATTTGCATATTTTGGGGAGGAGGGGTTTGTTTTTGAAGACAGCTTTCATACACTCAGCATGCACCACAATTCAAACAACTGGACACAAAAAAACCTCGTTTATATAAACATACCTTTAACAGTTTTGACAAAAACTTGTTTCTCTTTACTGGGGTCTTTTTCTTCTATTAAAATCCCATGGAAAATGCGCCCAAATGTGCCTAAGAGAACATACAATTAGTAAGTATTGTTGGTAAAAATACACTGATAACGTTACAGAATTTAATATCTATTAAGAAAACATTACCTTAAAATGACTCAGACACAGCAGAAAGTTAGGAACAACGGCCTTTAGGCAGAAGTCCTGAATGCCCTATTAAGTCAACAATATACAACCCAACCACCCCTCCAGCACTGAATCCAGTTCTGGATTCAGAACGATATGCAGTAAACGCTGAAAGTTTAGGTAACTAAAACTTAGGGGGAGAAGCATGACAGTGAACTAATGATAGCAACAGAATCCAGTTAAAATAAGTATTGATACTGATGATGGGTTTATTTGTGGCAGTTCAGTCTTTGTCAACTGTTTGCACTAAAAACTCCAGCTCCGTCCTTTTCTCATCCAGCAGGTCTGGAATTCTCCAGACAAAACAGTTCTCACAAAGATTAAATTTTTTTGGAAATGTTCACAGGGTTTCAGCCAACCAGTACATGTGGAATATTTTGAAAAAAACAGGGTCACATTATTCAAATATTTCACCTCAGCTGGAAGGTGTTGGATTTGTTTGGGGGGTTTTTTCAGTCTCTCCAACATTTTTCCATTCACAAAATTTTAACGAAGCTATTACAGGAAGAGGAGCTACATTGAACAGCTGGAGTAAGAACAATTGCAGTGTGGTAACACACGCAGAATTAACTTTTTATACAACTCAGGTTGGCAACGCTTTTCTGTCACATTATTACCGTGGCACCAATGTATGCATCATCTTCATGCAGTCTATTCATATGTTGCATCCCTTTCCCATTGATTTGTCCTGTCTGACTAGGTTAAAAGATCTTTGATAGGGATTGCCTTAGCCTGGTTGTACATCTTCTGGTGTGAAATGTGGGTCTCATTTGGTTTCTAAATACTTAAGAGGGAGAGTGCAACACTTCTATCATCTACCCTGGGACTGCAAGTAAACCCTGCAAGACAGGGATCTTCAAATTGTAATCTCATTAAGAAGCGTTTTAACTAGAGACTACAGGCAACCATAAATATACAGCATGAGTTATTTAACAGTTAACTAAAACCCTCCTATCTTGGTTCCTGAAGACATCGTAAGAGTGCCTTAAATACATATTTCCAATATACAGATATATGTAAAAGTCAAAGGGAAGACAGCTTGATACCATAACATGTTTCAGTATAAGATGCTACCTATCTATTTTTAAATGCTGGAAATAAAGAGAATGGGGAAGCATGTAAAAGCAGTTATGACTAGAAAATAATTTTCATGCAATCCAGTACCTAGACATAGTAAGACTGTAACACAGCATGCCTGTATGGTCCACGGTTTGGGGTTTTGTTGGTTTGGGGTTTTTTAATGGTACCCTGAAAGACTTGCATCTTAGCAGGAATTGTGTGTCACCGGTGTGCTATAACATTTAGAGACAACACTGTGAACACACTACTTCTGCCTCTCTCTCCCCTGGGCTTTTTGCAGATTGTGCTGTTTATATTCCAGACCAGACATCTAAGTCATTTCTCTACTTCACCAGAAAATGGTCCACTTACTGTTAACATGGGCTCCATTTGCTAAAGGGTAGCTATTCCATTTGAAACTTTTTTTTAAGACACCTATATTTTTGTTTTACATCTAGTACAATATGAGCTTGATGCAGGTTCAGAATCAGGTGCTGCATGAGCCCAGCAATACAAAAGGCTCCTACAGATCCCTCTTCCTTTGTGCACTCTCATACCTGGTGCTTTGCATTTTCCAACTGGTTACACCACAGCAGAACCATATTCTCCTAAATTATTAAAATGTTAAAGTAGGTTAAGTTATGGAAGCTACTTGACGTTTATAATGAATCCCTGGCCAAGACCTCTAAAATATGTTTAAGTTCCATTGGCAGCACTTAGGAATGCTTGAAAATTTTATGCAAACATTTCTATTATTTACTTCTTCCCCTCCGAAGCTCATTTGTTCTTAGTTGACAGAGGCTCAGCTCTGCTATGATCCTGAACTAAAACTGATGATTGTTTATCAGGATCTGTCTTCTTGTCCTCTGACTAACTTTTGAAGGTTTTGACAGACTCAAATACCAGCTGGAGGCCAAGAAACAAGATCCCAGTATTAACTGGGTCCACACTGCATTCAATAGCCATTTAAGCCACATCTCGCAGAACAGGGCAGCTCTGTCACTCTGTGCTAAACATCTGAAGCATAGCTGCGGTACTGAGTCACTTCTAGTCATCGGATGACTCTAGCATCACAGCTACAGGCAACAGACAGTACAAAGGAACACAAAGCACATCCCTCATGCGAAGCAGCTTTTTGCAGAACCAACACTGGAGTTGAGCACAAAGCTACCTCCTTAGAGACTTACAGGCATACATTAAATGGGGAGTGTTAGCATCCTCCCATTGTTTTTCAGACAGTAATGCAAAGCATTTAGCAGTTCTACCTCCAAAGGATGAGCATCTCAGATCTCCAGCTTTGGAAAGTTTCTCATGAGGCTCAGGGAACACAGACTTGAAGTTGCAGCAGTAAAGATTAATGACCAAAACCCCTAAATATTTAAGTCTATTTCCCAAATTCAACATCAGCAAGAACCAACTAATGTTGTGCATGAACATTTCCAAAGTAAACATTAAACAAGACAAAAGAATCAGGTAATCTCTGAATTCTTCATATCAGAGCTGTAAATGTTGCATCTGCTGATTCGATTTCCAGATCAGAAGCTATTAAATTGAGATGATGAGTTTAGACAACTGAGGTTTTTGTGGGCTTTGGGTTTTTTTGTTTTGATTTTTTTTTTTGGTTAAGAGAAGCTCTCCTGCAGTAACTTACAGCCCCAACTGATTACCTCATTCCTTAGCCATCTAACCCTTTCCTTTATTTAAAGGACCAGATTATTAATACAGACAAGCTAAATGATTTACTAGGCATGATTAGTTGCTCCCCTGATCTAATGAATTCTGGAAACTGCTTTCCCCACACCCCAAATGCAAACATCATTCATCATTCTTCTCCTCCACCAAAGTTACGAAGATCAGAAACGTCATCCGTGATTAATTTCAGAAAAATCTAGCTATTAAAAAAAAAATATACATATATACACCATGTTGTAGGCAACAAATGTCCGAGTCCTGTAAATACCTTCTTGGAGCACATCTTTTAGAGTTATCCTCTCCCTGGAGATGGCTATATCCTTCACTTTAGCTTTTGCTTCCATTAGAGTGACACTTTTAAGATCATTCTTCTCGATCCGTAATGTAGGATAACCTGAGGAGCCAGCAGAGCCAAACAAACCAATATAAATACCCTTATAATGAGAACACAAGCACATTGCTTCACCTCAGCACCACCTACAGGTATAAAGACAGGCAAGCAGCATGCACTTAAAAAGATTATGTATTAATCTTCAAAAGATTATAGTATTAAACAACAAACACAAGAGAAGTCATGTGAATATAATAATCCATGGGGGGGGAAAAAAAAAAAAATCACACAGGAATTCTATACAGTATCATGCAATCAAGCCTCATTATTAACACCAAGTAAATAAAACTCCTCCTTACGTACTGAAGCTGATTAACACGACACTGCACTTCCCTGACAACAAGGAAATAAAGATCACGGTCGGAGACTGTCAGAAGACTTGTTAGAGGGAGGAAGATGCCTTACTCCAGCAGGATGTAACCAAAACTACCAGTGCCCTCTTCTGGCACTTCTAGACATCTAGATACACTAATATAAGTCAGAAAGGTCTGAATATTTTTGTACAAGTTTATAAATCACTAGAGAAAAATCTTGAGACTTACTTTTATGATTATTTTTTTAAATTTAAACACTACTGAAAACAAGGTTAATATGATTGTGGAAGTACTAAGAATGTTCTTCCTGTTTATTTCGTACATCTAACCTTTTTTCTTCTTACATTCATTTTCCCTGTGCTACCAGGGGTGTCCCAAAACAGGCAAGAGACATTCTGAAACAATACAGACTGACCACAGCAAACAGGTCCCACTTAGGCATAGCAGCTCCCACACTCATCAAGGTGAGGAGGGTTTAATCATCACTATGGGCTTGGTTTGTAGGCCACCTTCATGACAAGTCCTCCTCTCCCCTTGTGCCAGAGGCTCAGTAATGAGTTTCCAGGGGCCATATTCAAATTAACTAAACAGCGTCACTTAGAGGGCCAACCTAAAAACCTGAGGTTGACAGGACATCGACAGCAGAATGTGATCTGGGATAAGAGATGGAAAATAAAAAGACTGGGAGGGACTTCAGGTGGCAAGAGGGAAACCAGCTCAAGAATTACTTGCATGCTAAGGTCTCTTCCAAACTCTGTAGAAAGGAATTTTTAAAATAT
>NW_009189545.1:0-1182 GCF_000690835.1 Fulmarus glacialis
TGCAGCCAGCTGCTGCTGGGGACGTGCCCAGGGGCCCCATCGCCCCACGGCTCTCCGCGGGTGGCGAGAGGGGGCAGGGGTGCCAAGACCCCCATCCCACAGGTCTGCCCAGCTGGCCGGGGAAGGACCAATGCACTTTTCTGCTTGGCTTTTGGCTTAGGATCTCCCAGCTTGTGCTGGAGGCTGCGCAGGTGGCTGCCAGCAGCACAGAAGTGGCCATGGAAGTGGACGTGGAGGTGGAGGAGGCGATGGAGGTGGATGTGGAGGTGGAGGAGGAAATGGAGACAGACCCACCAGCAGCAGCACAGGCACGTGCTCCCCATCCTCTGCCCGCAGTGAGGCTGTCCAGGGCAGGACCAATGCACTTTTCTGCTTGGTTTTTGGCTTAGGATGTGCTACCTGGTGCTGGAGGCTGCGGAGCCAGCTACCAGGAATGTGGAAGAGAAGGGATGGAGGTGGATGTGGAGGCGGAGGAGATGATGGAGGTGGATGTGGAGGTGGAGGAGGAAATGGAGACAGACCCACCAGCAGCAGCACAGGCACGTGCTCCCCATCCTCTGCCCGCAGTGAGGCTGGGTCTCCTGCCGCCGGGCTGGGGCTGGGGTGCGGTGGGTGGGCCCCGCTGCAGGGACTGGTGCGTGTTCCCCTCATCCTGGCGGCACAACCACCACCACCGCGCTGCCCTGAGCACCCGTCCACTTTGTGAAGGGAGCGATTTCTTAGGGCCAGGCAACCCAAGTCTAACCCTAAGCCCAGCCGGGGCTTATCGCTGGTGGCAGAGTCCCGCTCTCCCCAGCGTGTCCCAGGGCTGTGGCAAACCTGATGCCCATCAGTGGCCTAACTGAAATGACCGTGCCGCTTGCTTTTCTTCCAGGGCTGACGGTTTGGGCACACGTGATGTTTGCAGAGTTGTGGTTTCCCCCTGCTCTGGGTTCCCGGGCTGGAGCTGGTGGGGGTGCTGGCACCGCCACCCAGGGGGCAGGGGGTACTTGCGCACGGAGGGGGTCCCACTTACGGAGGTCACGGCTCTGGGCACCAGTGGGGTTCATGAGCTTCTGGACAGTGGTGTCCCCAACAGCAAAGCTGTCACCAGCAAAGAGTGAGCTCTGACGTGACCGACCCCTCCAGTGATGCCATCAAAGTGGCCAGGAAACCTTCTGCTCCCCTTTCTGCCGGGGGGAA
>NW_009189545.1:1543-2274 GCF_000690835.1 Fulmarus glacialis
GTTCCCGGGGCGGGAGGGGGTGCTGGCACGGCCGCCCCGCGGGCAGGGTGTACCTGTGGCAGGCTAGAGAGGTGGGTCCGTGTGAACCTCATGAAGTTCAACAAGGCCAAGTGCAAGGTCCTGCACCTCGGTCGGGGCAATTGCAAACATGGATTCCAGCTGGGCCATATGTGGTCTGATAGCAGCCCTGCGGAGGACTTGGGGGTATTTGTGGAAAAAACCTGAATATGAGCCGGCAATGTGCACTCGCAGCCCAGAAAGCCAACAGTATCCAGTTGCATCAAAGGGCTGCATCAAAAGAAACGTAGCCAGCAGTTTGAGGGACATGATTCTGCCCCTCTGCTCTGCTATGGCAAGACCCCACCTGGCCTGGAGGGCTGTGTTTAGCTCTTGGGCCCGCGGCATAAGAAAGTCATGGACCTGCTTGGGCGGGTTGAGAGGAGGGCCACCAAGATGATCAGGGGGCTGGAGCACCTCCAGTATGCGGACAGGCTGGGAGAGTTGGGGTTGTTTAGCCTAGAGAAGAGAAGGCTCCGGGGAGACCTTAGAGCAGCCTTCCGGTAGTTAAAGGGTGGCACGCGGAGTGGGCAGTGCAGCCTGCGGGGGGAGGGTGCTGGGGGCTTTTGGGAGAGGGTGCTGGTAAAGGGGTGCCATGGGGCCCGTGGGTGCAGGGTCCCTGGCTGTGGGGAGCCGTGGGTGTCCTGGGGGGGATGCGATGCTGTGAGGTCCAG
>NW_009189545.1:2305-4345 GCF_000690835.1 Fulmarus glacialis
AGGGGGCTTTGAGGAGTGGATGGCCGTGGAGTGGAAGGTGTCCCTGCCCATGGCAGGGGGCGGTGGAAGGTGAAGATGATCTTTAAGGTCCTTTCCAACTCAAAGCATTCTATGATTCTCTATCAAATTAGTTAAACAGGACTTTCCCTTTGTGAACCCATGTTGACTGTGCCTCATGGTTGCATTGCTCTTTAAATGCCTTTCAACAGCACGCAGAGCGATCTTCTCCATCATTTGCCCAGGTGCTGAGGTCAGACTAACAGGTCTGTGCTTTCCTGGGCCTTCCCTCAGGCCCTTCGTGTAGACTGGGGTAACGCTGGCCAGCTTCCAGTCAGCGGGACCTCCCCAGACTGCCGAGACCTTTGGTGGGTGGTGAGAGGGGTCCTGCCCGAACATCCGCCGGCTGCTTCAGCAACGACGAGATCAGCTCAGGGGGACGACGAGTGGTCTCATGTGTGGGCCCAGGTTCTGGGGAGATAAAGGCGAAGCTCCGTCTGCTGAGGGGTGCCCCAGCCTCCCCTCCTGTCCCTTTGCTGTGAGCAGGCCTTGGCCTTGTGCTCCCTCACTGAGAAAAGTCAAAAACTGATGGGAAATGGGTCGAGGTTCCTCCTGTCCGGACCCCAAAAGCCCGCTGGGCTCCATGTGCCCCAGTTACGGTGCACGACTGGGGAAAATGGAGGTTGGGGCAGGCGGTCGGTTCACCTTGCCCAGCAGTGGCAGGCCTGTCCTTGTGCCACCAGAACGGCCATTTCCAGATGAGGCAGCTTTTGACCGGGACAAATGAGCTTCTCTTTGCCGTTCCTTCAAAGACAATAAACCGAGACACAGGGGACCTGTGCTGGTAAATCCTTGGGTTAATGTGGACAATTGGATCTAAAGAGGTTTCCAGAGCATTAGGAGGTCACCAGGAGGTGTGAATGGCTCAGACGGCAGGGCTGGGGCCTGGGGTTTGTAGTTTGGGAGATGAGAGGAGACATTCACCAAAGGATGTAGGAGAGCTCCTTTAAGTAACAAATCGCTTCCACCTACCAAATCCAGAATGGTATTGGCTGTAAAGCGGGAGGGGACCCGAGAGGATCCAAATTTGTGCAGATTTATGCAAGAGATCCTTGTCTCCAAGGGTGCTCAGAGAAGTCCCGGGTCCAGGGAGATGTAGGATTGTTTTGGAGTTTTCCTCCTCTAAGGAGCTGGGACCCTTCTGGGGTCCTTAAAAGATCCTGCCCGTAAGAACGACAACAACCCGGGCACGGGGACAGGCAGGTGACAGTTCTGGTGTCACCGCTGCAGCCCTTTGCCGGCGAAGGGGCTGAGATAAGGCCCAGACCCCTGGCTGAGATAAGGTCCAGACCCCCCGCTCCGCTGCAGAGCCGCAGATACCAGGCTCACCCACCAAAGCAGCAGGAGCTTTGCTTTACAAGTCTCAGTTCCTACTGAACCTGCTCTAAACTGGCTGCTCAGCCCCCACTGACTGAGAAGAGGTTTTTAAGACTGGAGAAGGTGGGGTTGCTCAAATGCCTGCAAAACTGCAGAGAGCTGCTAATTCCTGGGTTTAGTGTTCCCCTGACACTAGAGAGCAAGAAGGGGACCTGTTTTACTGGACAAGGAAATGTGGGCAGCCCTACAAATTGGGGTTGCGCAAGCTCCTGTACTGTACCCAGAGATTGCTCCCTAGTTGATATTCCTGAGAAGATTGTAAAGGGGACATAGGGACACTTCCATCCCTTAAAAACCGCCACCTCAGTTTCAAGCTATAGTTCACGTGATGATTCCACGCTAATTATACATGAGTAACCCAAGGAGGCAGGAAAAAATCTTAAACGTTGAAGAACTGTCAATATGATTTCTTTTTTTTTTTTTTAATAGCTTTTTAAGTGTTGAAAGACACTCACACAGGTGGAAGAAGCTTTAGCAGAGCCCCCCACTGAAGTCTGTCCCTCCTTGAAACCAGGAGCCTGGGTCTCCCTCAAGGTGAGCCGGTGCAAACACCCTTCGGCTCCGCTGGGGGGGACCCGACCGGGCACTGGGAACTCCTGACGCTGC
>NW_009189546.1:0-4154 GCF_000690835.1 Fulmarus glacialis
TTATTATATTAATTAATATTGTTAATAATACAGGGCACTTACACAGTATATCATCAAACAGATTGGAAGGAACAATCTACCTGAGTAACAAGAGGCTCCAATATTATTCTTCAAGAAGCAGGCTACAGCTGACTTAGGAGCAGGGAATGGAGAGGGGGAAAAACCAAAGCAGAAAGGTATACTTATGTCATCCATCATCTCAGCAGCCTGAGAGCTTCGAAGAACTCCTGGTAGACATTAAGTTTGCTTCTCCCTGAGAAAAATATTGAAAGAGTTAACATTTGCTCTCTCTGAATGAGTCCAGCCTGCTGCACGGGGAAAGGATAGATATAGGAAATTTGCATTTTATTCATACAAAGCACCATATTTTAGGAAGACATAAAATTCTTAGTACACTGTAAAGCATTCTGTTTTTCAGATAGTGGCTTAAAATGCTGATTAATGCAAATATACAATATGACACAATGGAGTTACAGCACACAGAATAATTTATATATATAATTGTGACTCCACATCTGATCTTTTCTTGCCAAACAAGCTAAACCCCATACTGATAAGAATGCAGTAAAACTTTATAACTTGTATTTTAAAACCCACATCTACAATTGCACAAACTGCGTAGTCTATGCTTTTCTGTCTTAAGCAGAATAACAGACAAATGTCACCAACCATGCAGGTGTTCATTAATGTACAGCTAAAGCCATCGCATCGCAACCTAGAAACAATGTAATGCAAAAATGAGACCTCTGAAAGCCTGTGTAACCCAATGAGCACATTTACCAGGAGCTGTTCTTCAAATAAACAAGCAGTTCATTAGTTTGTTATTGCTGGTCCTAAATTTATAAAACTCTTCGAGAAAAAACAAGGCACAATAGTCACAATCTGTTTGGGTCTGCTGAATCCAATCAAAAGGACTTGGAGAGCACATGTTGGTGCTGTGAGACTGAGGAATGCAAGTGGAGGCACAGGGTCTGAGGAACCCTCCACAGCCTGTTTTGAACCTGCTAATGTGCTCTGCTCACTTAATGGCATCTTATAAAACATCTGGTCTCAAACGCTCAAATATTGATTCAGTATATGGAAATCTGGTATTACACTACTGCTGTTTCTAGGAACAGCTTATATAAACAGATCTGACATGATTGTGCCATATGGTTTTATTTCTGGAGTGCTTTGACTACATTTTTTAGGGGGAGGGGGTGATGAGTTGGAGTGATTTATAGGTCCCCCTCGCTTCCTTCAAGGTGGATGATGACTAAGCTGTAAAAGCCACAAATTTTGGTGTCCAGGTTCATAAGGGTTTTCGGTTAATGGTTAACTGAATGACAAATCTCTGCTGTGCATTCACGTGTGACTCCAGTAAGTGGGTGATAAGGCCTAAATCCTCCATAGAGTATAAATGTGCAGGCTGAAAAGGAAGTATGTTTTACAGACTCTATGTGCTTTTACCATGCCACATTTACCACACATTAGTGAAGGCAAATACAGGGAAATGAGAGGTTTTGAAGAGACAAATAGGTTGTGGCCCTTTTGCAAACATCAGTAACAACTTGAATATTGTACCTGGGTAAAGAGCAAAGCTGCAGGCTCTGGGTTAGGTTTAAAGTCTAAGGAATTCGATCAGCTTGAAGATGCTGTTTGTCCTGACATTCCTTCCTCACCAGCCTGACTCTTAGGCCCTGCCATCTCAGGCTGTCTCACAGAAGTGCCATCTTTCTGCCAAAACTCTTTGTCTGGCTACTCACACACACCAAAAATAGTGTTTTATCACTTGGAGGATCCAGTGATATCTAGAGGATGTGCAGAGTCATGTGGATATTCCTGTGTGACATGACCTGGGCACAGGCAATTGAGTGGGAAGTGACAAAGATGTATGCAACTGCTGGGCTGGCTTCCTCCATCTTTGTTCTGTGTATCTTCGTCATCTGAACATCTGAACCCTGAAAACCTGTTTTGTTCAACTGCGTTTGACCTACTCCCTATTCCCTTCACAGGTCTTTTGCTCACACGGCTTTGTCGGTGCAGTTCATCCCTATGTTTCTGCTACAGAGTTACCAGAATAGGCAAGAAGGCAGCAACCATCTGGTAGTATTAGAGAGACTCAGGGCTGTGCAACTGCCTCCTTACACATATTGCAAATAAACCATCTCTTAAATATTCGTACCACTTCTGACTTCTGGTTAGTTGCACTGTACCTATGCTAGGAACATAGCAAATTGTCTCTATTTTGTGCTGCTAATTGTACACTCAGTACTTATCTATTGTCCTCCTGCCTATGAAGTATGTCAGGCATGGTGGGGCGGGGAGCAGAAACAGTGTTCTGTACTGAGCTGTCTGGTCACACTGGGCAAGGTTAAACCCTTGGGTGAGCTGTCCCTTGGCAACCCCTAGACACATCCATGAAGTTTTTAACTTTCAGATCATGTAGGTTCTAAAACCTGTAGGTCCCAGAATACCAGATTGCAAATATGTAAATTACTGCATCAGATCAGACTAGTAGTCCATCTTGTGAAAAGACTCTTACTGTAGAAATATCAAATGTTTTAGAAGAAACAATCCTTCAATAAGCACTTTTTGATGCTTAAACAGAGCATTTCAGTCAGCTCAGTGGCAGGATGTAACAAGTTCTGCTGACTCATTTTGCAGAGAGTGAAGACTATTTCCTTGTCTTACCTTGGAATGACAGGTTTATTTAATTGATTCATTGCTCTTACATTTATAAGAAAGGTCAAAGAATACATCTTGAATGCCTTGCCACGGCTCATCATTTTAGTATACATCTTTTGCCTTTCTTGTATTAATATTTTCCCCAAGGAAAAGATCTCTTCCCTTTTTATTAGTGGAATATTTTCTTAATTTCTTTATTATTCCTGCTTTGGGATTCTGCCAACAAGGAGTATGTGCTTTTCAGCCAGAAGTGATAAAGGCTGAATACAATCTTAAATATGAAATGGCACTTGGCTTGTACATGGCACTATGGATTTTAAAGTTTCCTATATTCTTCCCTAAGCATTTTCTTCCCCTTAGTTATAATATAAGCTTTTTAAACCAATGCTAATATATTCTAACATTTTTAAGGTGACACTACACATTGAATGGGGTTTAAAATGCAAAGAAAATGTTATTTATTTTCATACCTTCTGTATTTTAATATCTTGACTATAAACTTTAATTAACACAAAGCTTTGTTTTTCTTGTTTTCTCTTTTCCCACTGCCTACCCATGCAGCAGGGAAAACATACAGATCTTCGGGATTTTCTTCTTCCCTACTTTAAAAACTAGTCTACAGATGTTACACAATCTGCTGATTTGCTCTATGTGGAGATGGAAAAGAGGACCACTACTTCTCCATTAGGAAAGCTCTCCTGTCTCAAGGTTGAGGGGTCAGAAATGCCAGTCTCTGACATTTCTTCCATACAACTGCCTGTCATGAGCAAATCCTTCATACGCAGTGCTAGTGCTCCACCAGTCCCTGTCTGAGCAGCTGTATCTAGGTGGGGCTTTCTGGACTGAGAAGGAAGTCATGAAACCCAGCAGGGAAGCTGAGAAATCTCAGCTGCAGCCCTTTGGGAGGGGATCTGATGTAGGATGATGCACTCTGCCAAGGGTGATAACCATTTAGGGTGGCAGGAGGAGGACAGAACAGGAAGGCAGACAAGTGGTGTCTGATGCTGCAGGGTCAGGATATCTGTTTAATGAGTGCATGCTAGTAGAGGAAGCCTGTCCGAGCTCAGCCTGTTTCATCCTTCAGCTATACCCAGTGCCAGGCACACTAGACTCATCCACCTTGTGGAACCACAATATCAGCAGATTGCTTAGCATCTCTCTACTGCAGGTAGCCAACAGGAAATGTAAGGATAACAGCATTTACCCTGCATAGAGCTTCCCACGTTCCTCTTGCCAATTCCTGTGCCACTGCTGAGGAGCTTTCTACAGCTAAGGGAGGAAGCAAAGCAGTCATATTGTTCTTAAGGTTTTTTGGGATGTACTGACCAGTCTGGACAGTGAAGTAATATGTGAGGATCCCTAGGCCACTGCAGAAGAATTAGCAGAGCATGAAAGGAAGCACAATGCTGACTTGAAGGCAGTAAAGTCAGATGGCCAGGGGCAGTCTGGGTGGAGAAAAAAATCCTCCTGGGAGACTGGATTCCTGC
>NW_009189546.1:4185-22581 GCF_000690835.1 Fulmarus glacialis
ATAACTTCTCAGCAGGGTCCAGAGGTCACCACCTACACTTCCCTACCCTGATCAGCCCCACCACGGCAGCCCCAGCCTTAGTCTAGTCTGGGCCATGCTGTAGGGGTTCAGTGGGGCTCAAGGAATCAACACACCCAAAACAGCACCTGTGCTTTAGCATTTGGACTAAGCATCAGCTCATTAGCTATCCTTCACAAACACAAAATAATTTGAATTAATATGAAGATGTCACTTAGAGATGTATTCAAAATTTAAAATATTTGGAGAAAGTCTGATGATTTCTTTTTAGATATATGCTACTCGTGTCACCAGAAGCTCTCCACAAATTCCCTCCCTTCCTCTTCTCTCGGTGTTTCTGTAAGTTGATAAGACTTTGTGCCTTTGAACCTTTGGTCTCTTCTTCCCTGAAATACTCTGTGATCTGTAATTTTCTGACGCTTTCACTATTCCACAGGTATTTCTGCTGTTTTTGTCTTACAGCTTTTGCTTCTGCAGAGTGCTGGGCCTGTAAATATCGCTCATAGTGTCGCTTTCTGAGTGACCTAGAAGTACACAGAAATCTCAGACATGAGATTTTCAAACAACAGAGTTGAGTGTAGGTGGATGTGCATATAAGGGAGAAGCATGAAAATACATCATTTAAGGCTCCTGATCATCTAATGATATTCAGATATGAGGATCTTAGGCACCTTAGTTAGCATAATTGCGGACAAAACTAATTGCACCTGAAACATTTCATACGTTAAAAAGAAAGCTGCAATCAAACTGTTACCCTCTAGAATTAACCCCATAAATTCTTGGTTGGTCTATGAAAAGCAGATGAGCCTAATCAAACCTTTACATCCCATCTCAGGATTTTTTAGAAATTCTTCATCCCCTCATCTTGATTTGGGTTTAGCTTATGTAGAAAACCAGATGGAGGCCAATTTTTTATATTCGATTTAAATGTGGCCCAGGGGTATATCAATCTCACCAGACAAATTGATTTCAAAAGAACCTAAGTGTTTAGTCAATATCTAATGATAATTATTCATGGGGTTTCTGGTACCATCAATTCTAAACGTAAAATTTCCCGTCATATGGGCTTGAATGTGAATTCCAGCCAAGGCTTATTGCTATTTAGAGATTCAGGATTGATAATACTCAATGTGGGACTGATGATTTTAATCTCCGGAGTTCTTTTCATGCAGGCTTCATGCACAAACACCTCCTCTGGCTATAGAGTATTCCATGTACTCTTCCAGAATATTTCACACAAAATAAGTTCACTTTTTTGGAAATAAACTGGCTGATTTTCTTATATAAGAGAGACTGTACAGTGGTAAACTTGTACATAAAAGAACATAACTGACAAAATCCTTTTATTGCATGAGCTGAAAGAACACTCTCAATGCGTGTGTTGTACAGAAGAAAACAAATAAATTTGAATGGCTGGCAGACATCCTCCAGTATTTGCCTTTTTAATATCATCCATATTCACATTACTTTGCCAGTATGGCTTTCAGCTTGTAACTACCAGGTAAGAATGTGAGTTTTATGAGAAATGTCAAGATAGGATACGTATCCAGTGAGGGAAGTCTGACTAATTTAGGAGTTTATTATATGTTCTTGGACTGAGGTCCAAGCCGTTGCACAGGTCACCCACTTGAGCCCAAGTTTAGATAACATCTGCAATATAAAAGCAGAATACTATATTCATGCTCAACCTTTAGAGTGACTAAGGGGATGACAGAGAACAGGTTTAGGCCTACTTTACTGCCAGAGGTAGACCCAAACTCCCTAGCATTTTAAACTGGATACTATGTGCATCATGCATGTTTAAAGCAGGAAGTTTGGCTTTTATGGTGGGGGTAAATTTGTAAAATATCACTTTTTTTGCCTTTGAAAACACACGCTAGTTTCATAACCACATGGTATATTTGACAAGGAAATAGCAAGCAACGACAAAGTAAGTCCCAAGTCATGGCAAACTGCTCTCCCATCTGTTCTTTAGTGATCAGCCACAGGAGATCCCAGGAAGGACATCAGCACAATGAAAATGATTCATATCAGAGCTCTATGCTCCAGATTAAGGCTCTGTTAATGATGACTATGTTTCTGTGTACTTTTTCTATGTTACAAATACCTTCATTCCTCTCCATTATAATGGAGCATTAGGCCAGCAGTGGAAAGCTCACATAATTTTAAGGTCGGAGACCTGGGACGCTCCCCAATCACAAGTAAGACTCTGCATCCCTGTGCTCCAATTCTTTGCTCTAAAAATGGGATAGTTGGACAGACCTTGTTTGCGAACCATGATGTAAATGCTAAGTGCTTACAGACAACACTTCTGGGAACCTGATGAGTTAACAAAAAAGATTATAACAAAAAACATCATATTTCTGAATCCCTGCTGGAAAAAGAAAGAAACCTGTAAAACGTTCAAGGTTTCAGATCTTGTGTTTCTCATGTAGTTACTGATACATTCATTTAATATTTTCATTAATTCACTTTAAAAACTAATGAAAATCACACCTGTCTGGAAAATAACAGCTAAATTTCACTTGAATATGGAAAACCAACCCATCAGCTTTCTATATATTGTCTCCAAACTGCCTTCCTTCTTTGCAGGCTACATTCAACATATAATTACTGTACCAGTAGTATATGTAATATATAATTTATTACACTGTGCGCGAGAATGTAATGCTTTTAATAAGTTCTGTTTCTCATCTAGATTTTTTGATTACTGTTAGCTCCCAAACTGCTCAAGGAATCAAGAGACTTCACAAACACCATAAAATTCAGATTCTCACAGCAAATTATAAAAAGGGCTTGAAGTATAATTGAAAGCATATAGTACAACAAATCAAAGTTATACAGTGGTGTAATAAAATAATGTTTTAAAAAGGGAAAATGTAAGATAAATATGAGGAAAGACTCCTGCCAGTGAAGTGTTTTATGACGAGAATAAATCTCCTAGAGAATGTAAGGAATCATCACTTGTGGGTTTTCACACCATGAATGCACAAAGTCTTCATTAGATTACAGCATGGTATGACTAGAAATGTCTTTAAAAGGTGTTTTCTATTTTCTGTCTGCTAGTCAGAGAAGGTATGTTTCTCAATGATTGCAGTAAGAATTATGTAAATTTCTTAAGTCAGTTTTTTCACCCATGTGTAACCTAATTTTCCAACTTTACATTAAACAGTTGAAAATATATGCAAATCCCGGTGTATACATATAAAATGTGTGATATTTATAATTACTGTGAGAAAATTCTTTTGTATTGACTATTTCAGGAAAAACAAAGGAAAATTAGTAATTGTATCACAGTGAACACCATAGTAATAAGATGAGAAAGGCTCCACATCTTTAAAAATATTGGCATTAATAAGCTGTCCTCAATGTTATGTTGTACAAGCTAATTAAAATAGAAGTCATACTTAAGTTTTTACAACCTGTAGTGTGATTACATTAGTATTTCTTAATGTTGTTACCTCTCTATCCTATTCACAGACAAAGTAACTGCATGGAACAAATGGATGAATTTACTGCATGCACTGTATCTGCTAGTTTATTGGTGAACTGATTAAAAATTTTTACTATTTCTTTCCCATTACAATAAATTTGAATGAAATAGTTTGTTATTATCTGGAAGGAAAATCCATGTGCAAAGAGTGTGCAGAGGAAGATGTGCAACCAGAAAAAAAAAAATTCACTGTAAGTCTGTCCATTTTTGGCAGTCTTTCCCAAAGACAGGAAAAGTTCAAGGAAAATGGATGAAACACTGAAGGCAAAACTGTATAGGAAAATATATTAATAAGTATATCTCGTTTGAAAATTGTTGCTGCATGTTTTAGATGCTTCCAAATTGAGTAGCATTCTTCTGTACTACGAGAGTGAAACTGAGTAAACTTGCTTCTGATAACAAGGACTATAATATTTTCTGCATATAAAAAATAAGAATTGCGTTTTACAAATAAATCATATTCTATCATTTATGCTACATTATGACCCAAGAGATGTGTGTTACTTGGATGTGACACTTCCCGGGTAGTCACAGAAGACTCACCTCTGTGTAAGCTGTCACAGAGGTTTCCGTATCACTCCCAGGAGAAGCAGGGCACTGCTGAAGTGTCGCTGGAACCTGGCACGGTTCTCAGCTACCCCTGGGGACATTCTTCTTCTCAAACTTATGCTGGAGGACTCAGTGGCATACAGACAGCTCAAGATCACAAGGTCATAAAGAAGGCTTCAAATCAGCTTTGGAGGTACACACACAGTACAATAGTTATGCACACCAAAAGCTATGTGCTCAGCAGTGTAACCACAGCAATCTGTGGGCAAAAAGTGAGAAGTACAGAGTTTTATCTCCTCCAGCAGAAATTGTCAATAGTGTGATATGAATTTGTGTGAGTAAACATCACCCAGTGGCAATCTCTGTGTTTGTCTGAAGACATAAATCTGCAGCTAAAATGTGTTTAGTACTCAAAGCAGCCCTACATTCATAAAGGGTTTTGAGAAGGTCATGAGTATGAAAGTGAAGGCAGTTTGAAATGAAGTCCTCAGAACATGCAGACACTTGCAGATGTGGCAGTTCATGCTTGGCTCTCATTTGTCACCATGTAACCCCAAAGCTTCCAGATGTTGTGAGATGATTAGCCTCAGACATGACAACCTATTGCAGGCTCCTCTCTCAGACTAACTGGCACTGCAAGGAAGGCTAGACAGGAAGACTAACGTTGGGCTTCCCTGAAACTAACATGAAGGCTGTAGCTGAGGGTAGGTGTCATGCATGCAGAAAAGATCCTGGAGTGCCTTGTTCATAAAGACGAAAAACACTCTGCTGGTCAGACCCGTGAACCTTCTTCTAACCCAGTATTCAGTTTGATGGTGACAGTACAAGGTGCTACTTTGGGAAAACATGTAAACCTCACCACTGCTGAGGGCCATTCCTCTCATAATTCCCCAGTATCCTAAATATTAGGCAATATAGCCTGCTTAGCCCTTTTGTTGTCCTTTAAAGGATGTGCTTAATTTGTCTAAACTCTTTCTGAACCTGCTAGTAATGCCTATGTCCACAATCTCTATGGCAGCAAGTTCCAGAAATTCACAGACTGCTGTATAAAGAGGTATTTTATCTGCTTTAAAATGATCTCCTACGAGTTTCATAAATTGCTCCTAGTTCTATCATAATGGGATTTGATGAATAAAATCATTTCGCTTTCACCTTATCCACTGTCTTCACGACTTTGTAATTCTCAATACTTGTATATGAGCTCAGCAGGTACAAGAGATTCAGAATCTCTGACTCTAGGATCTTATCTAAGGACTCCTACTGAAATGTCTTAGGGTACATTTATAAATTAGATATCATCTTAAATTACAATACACATTTGTGAAAGAAATGTGATAGGAGAATAGCTGTAGATACATGCACATCACAGCTGGTAAATGACACACTTTACAACAAGAATACAGTAAAGATGACAGAAGGAATTCTTCAGTGTTAAATACCAACAGTAGAATACTTTATTGAAATAAGGTTATTGAAAAAGATTAAGATATTTAAAACATAATAAATGTCTTTTTCTGTTGTTTCTCTTCCCTTTTTTTTAAAAGAACTCTCTTAAAACTGAGCAATTTTAAATGAGTTTCGTAATTTTGTGGTTTTAAGCAAAGAATCATCATTTTCATCCTTTTTAAAATGAAAATTTAAAAAATATATTACAACAAATAAAAGGAAACAAAATTGTATGTAAGAATAATAAATACTGAAATTATGTTTTTCTGCTTGCATGTTGGATAACATATATGCAAGGGTTGGACTCTGTGGCATAGGACGAATGCATCAAATTTTCAAAGGATCATGATTAGCACTGATGAGTTTAAATAGACTGATTAAGGAATTAGGGTAAATACTGAGATTCTCACAAGTTCTAATCTCCTTCTACATATAAGTTTAATTTTTGTGAAGTTCGTTTAGATCAGATCTCATGTAGGTGTACATGCTACATGGACATTTGTTTATTAGTCTGGCAGAGGCTTTTGATACCCTTTTTCCTGTCAGTTGAATAAAAAGTAGAGATGAAGGGGCAGAGAATAATGAAGTCTGACACAGACTTAAAATCATGTGCTTGCACTTATGAAGAAGCTGTATCTTTGATTAGAGGCCTGGTGTTTGTCTCTGTGTGCAGTGTCAGGCCTTATGCTATAAATACTTACTTCATCATGGGGGACCCAGTCTTCATCTGTGTTTGGAAACTTGAATTCAGAAGCAGTAAGGAAGATTGAGAGGGTCAAATTCATACTTGATGTAACTCCTTGGCAGTAAACCAAGGATAAATTTGGCCCATGTGTACAAACAGAAGTAACTAAAAATGTACAAGTGTTACAGAGCCAGATAAAGCAGCAAGTCAAGGGAGAACAGAGAGCATCAGCTTGAGAGGTAATCAATATGTGTGGGAGGCTGGAAAAGATAAGCAACACCAATGTCAACAGAAAGTCAGAAGCGTCGGGAAAAAAGCTATCACAAAGTGGTAAAATAAAAACTTTCTCTTTCTCCCTGCATCCATCAGTGAAGTTTGTTTTTCATTAATTATTTAATTGTTTGGGGTTATATCATGCACTTGACTACACTAGTATGCAAAAGCGGAAGCGACCAGGAATATTTTGGACTTTTTTTGGGGCTGGAATGAAGCCTTAAGATCCCGTTTTAATGGAAGAAACTTTGTTTGCAGTTCTGCTTATGTCCCACAACCCATGGCCTAAAAAGGAGGCATTGTTAAACAGCATGTACAGTAAGGGCAATCCAGCTGGAAGGGTCATGTGTTACCCCCAAAAGGAATGGTCAAATAGAAAATCAAGAATGTAATTATTCCTGTTCCAATGTCAGTAGTTTCTAGTACATGAAAGAAGCTTTTTCATGAATGGATATCTAGGCAGATCCCAACCATGGTACACGCAAGACCTTGTGAGTTTAGATGTGCAAACATAAAATGTTCACTGGTCAGGGGAAGATTTGGACTGAATGTGCCATGCTTATTTCAAGTCAACAGAGTTCTATTTATTTCCCCAGGTTGAGAGTGTGGTCTAGAGTGTCATTTTGGAAGCGGAAAGGCCACCTTAAAAAGAAAGAGTCACTATGTAAAATGAATATCTGGATTCACTGTTGCCCAGTATTCTGTGCAGCCATTTATTAACATGAAATGAAGAAAATGTAGATATAAACAAGTTATCGACTATGAGAGTTTATACTCCCCTAACTCAGAGGCTGCTATGCCTCTGTATAACGTAATTTATAACAAATACAAAACTGGTCTTTGCTATTTTACGTGACAGGAAGTTCTAAATACATCCAGATCTTGCCTCCTCCCCCAGGCAGTTTCAACACACATGCACCCACTAAACCAATGTTAGGGGTTCCTCCAAACATTAACTGAATTTTATTTTGATAATTTAAATGTATTATCTAAACTGCTGCACCTTTACAATACATCATCTCTTTTTCTTATAGTGTCTGACCAGTGTGTTTTCTCATGTATGAACTAAAATGTTTTAGAGCTTATCTGTACTGTTTTTAAATGTGTACTAGCAAAAAAAAAAACATAGTGCATAAGCTGGAACAGGTAAGTCTGCATTTTAGCTGGCTTTTGAGAAGCTTCAGTAGTAATAGCTGTTAGTGGTATGACAGCATTACAGCATCGTCCTTTTTAAGAGCTCTGTCTAAACTATAGGATGGATTTATGTTCCCAGGTGCAGTCCAAACTCTTGGTCCTTTGATTCCCCTAACTAGAGGGCCAATTCAAATGCATGAAAGTGTCTGTTTCCTTGTTTACTCAGGTCTTCTTCCAGCAGGTTGTGGTGCACATACATTCATTCCAGAAAGGAGTTTTAATATGGCCAGTGTGCATACAGCTGGGGTGAGATATGGGAAGCTTTCTCATTCACTTTGGCAAGCTCTGAATGCACAAAGCTGGGGGGAACTGAACTGGAGGAACTGAGAAAGCTTCCCATATCTCAGGTAAAGAATTATCCTAACTCTATTCACAAGTATATTTAGCACACAACAAAAACATTGATAACAGCATCTAGCACAAAGCTAGGAAGAAAAGTCAGGGAAATACATATGTTTTCCGTGTGTTCTTGGAAAACTGTATCTGGCAGGTTTTAGCTGTTAGCCCAGATAGCAAGACTGGTGCTGCAGGGAATGTTTAAGGAGAGGAAAGACCTGAAGGACAACCTGCTGCCAAATGATGAAGTTGCTCTGAAGTAGTTACTATATAGTTTGTTGAAGTACTGTCTTTAACTCCCTGCAGAGAAAGGTGGAGATAAATGACATGGTTGCATTAGATTTTTTGAACTTGCGCTTCTCTTTGTACCTTTTACCTTTGTCTTATCTACATCAGGCTGTTACATAGACAGCTCAAGCAAAGCCAGGAAATATTTGCCAAAAAAAAAAATATCCCTTTGAGCAATAGGAGTGCTGTGTTGTTTAGGCTCCACAGCAGAGATGGGGCAGGATTTCTCTGTTCTTCTCTCTTATTATTGCATGGCTATCACCGATCACACGCAACCCAACCTCTGTGCTACCTTTATCAGAAGTGAGCTATTTCCTTAAGTGTGTCTTGTTGTTAACTTTATCTCAAAATAATTGGAAAGTTTATGGAAGGCATACGGAAAGGAGGAGGAGAAAGAAAAGAGAAAGACAGATGAGATTGTAAAAGACCTTTTGCCAAAATCCGTCCAAGAATTTGGCTTCTCTTAAGATTTAGATACTACTTATTTCAGTGCCCCTATTATTTCCTCCCCCAGGTCCCCTTTTCTCTCCTTGATGTCACTTGGTAACATCCATGAAAACACCACCTCCAAAAGAACAGCACAGAGTCAGCATGGGCTGCCAACGTGAGAAAATCACTCATGATATTGAATAACATCAAGGGCCCCCTGCTTTTCCTGTCTGTCACTAAACAAACTGCACTGACATTTTGGCATTCATACACAGGACACACTGACATTTTGGCATTCATTGTAGAAATGGACTGAAATACAGGAAGGTTTAAAAGATGCATTTGCTGTAAGTGTCCTCATGTCCCCAGCAATATCAATGTTAGAATAACTTAGTACTAAGAACAGCAGGATGGATGTTTGACTGCTTCTCCTGTCTAGGTGGGTGCACATCTTTCATGGGGACATAGAAAACGGTCCCACATGAAAGAATCTTAAAACTGCGCTCGACATCATTGAGTGAAAATATCCTCTTTGGAGAGAACTTGAAGAGAACCTCTAAGGTTTTGGAAGTGATATGATATTTTCTCTCAGCGTATAAGCGTGGGTTAAATTCTGCTCATCTGCAGTCCTCCTTATGCTTGAAAAAAGGGTGGGGAATATGGTACCTCCTGACTAATTGCTGCATACGCGCTTTGAAACACTGTTCAGCACTTCTTTTGTCTTGTATACTGTTTATTTGATCTTGAACCTAATTAATTACAGGGTGTTATACAAAAGGCAGAAAGGATAAATGGATCCTGAATTAGGCAGTCCTTCAGGCAGCCATCAGACTGATCCTGACTGGCTTCAGAATTAGACACTGAAGGTTCATTTCAGGGTGTCTTTAGAGGCACTCTTTTGTGGTGACACATAGTGTGTTTTAATCATTCGTCGTTATCTTAAATTTTGACATAAAAAGGGTTCTTGAATCCAATATAGTATTATAAGCAGTCAAAATTTCTGCTCTTTGTAAAAGAAAATGCTTTACAATATGCTAAACTGTGCTTTTTTTTTTTTTTTTTTTTTAACAATGTTAAAGCTTAAAGCTCCTTATGTGTATGTTTGGACAACTCAGGTCCTTCTGAACGTGCTTATTCATATACCTCTTTATCTACACTTGGTGTCCACATCAGTGCTCATTCTTTTTGAATAACTAATTCAGAATAACCCAAACTATTTGCATGACTCTGTCCTCCACAGCTCACTGATGTTGCTTTAAACAAAGCTAATCTGATACATTGTCAATATGATAAAAATGTTATCATAAAGTTAACAAAAAGTCTAGAGTTCTTCTGCTTGTTTTCAGAGGAGTCTGGATTCCGCTCTGTGGAATCCAATCCAGTAGACTCTTTGAACTGTAGAAGGAGCCCCAAGATTATGTCTAGAAGATCTACTGAAGATGTATAACAAAAACAAATTCACATTTACATGTGTAGCATTTCTAAAGGATTCTGCCCTGTCACTACAAATTTTTGAGGGGGTCCACGAATCTCAAAACAGTAGGAAAACTCCAGCATTTACAGGGATTTTCAAAATATTCACTGCTAACTTAATTGAATTCCTGAAAAGAGACAATCCCACTGTGACTTTTGTCATTGACTTTACCAGGAGCAGAGCCAGGCCTGAGTGTTTTAGGAATTATATTCTAATATATATATACATGGTGGTCATCTTTCTATCCGTGTTTTAACTTTTTTACCCCAACACCTAAAAACTTGCTAATCTAACTGAAAAGTTCTCATAGAATATTGCAGATTTGCTCTGGAGAAACAAGTGTGTTAAAAGAAGGATGACTCAATAAGACAGATTTGTTACATCAGCAATGAGTAGTTTACCATATGACTGGTGCAGCAGGCAAGCGAGAGCTTGAAAATCTTTGTTCTGGCAGAAGAGATGCTATATTTTACTATGGGATGTGGTAATCCAGACTATATTATTTTGCATTTTGCAAGGACTTAAGATTCACTTGAAATTCAAAATGTACAATAATACAGCAGCATCTATAAATCAGAAAAACAATGGAAAGAAAGCAAGGCTTTCTAACTGATTACGGATATATTTCACTAGCATCAGTCTTACAAAACTCAGCAGATAAAATTCAAATCATTGATTTTATACAGCTATTGGCATCAGATCACTTACAAAAAAAAGGAATTATTGCACCAAAAAACTCTTCCTGTGTAACTATTGCATTTATAGTGTTATGTGAGCTCAGGAATAGGGTGGTCGTCATCTTTTTTCTTTTTTATTTAGTTATTTCATTTACCAGAAAAGGCATGTTTACCAAAAGGAATCATAATTTCTTCCACCTTAAAGTAAAAATAAGATACCTGGTATCCAATTTATAGCTTTTCCTTTGTCTATTTTTCATAATTATACTTTTGACTTATTTAAAATCCCTTTTGAAATGTTGAATATTAGAAAGGCAGCACAGATGCTGATTCTGTTTGCAATGGCCTAAAAAAGAAAAGTGCAAGCTTTAATCTGATGTCTAGGCTGCATTAAAAAAATTGGATTGAAAAGGATTAGATTAGATTAGACCTTCTGGATTTAAAAATGTTAAAACTCCATTTATGCTTTAACATAATCTCCTTCCACTTTCTGGAGCCATCAAGCTGAGCTCTGTCCCTTGCAAGAATTTTTTATTATTATTATTAAATTTGCGTCTTTTTCATTTTAACATCCTAGTTTCATATTTGTAATAGCAAGAAATCCTCTGAGACAGATCTAAAAGTTCTTTCTGACCTGGTGAATGGAAGGGCAGGCACTTAAACCTCTGGCTTTTACAATGATTTTATGTATTTGTGCACAGTCACAAATGTAAATATTAATAGCTAGTTTTTAAAAGCCAAATACGAGTGAGTGCTTTTAAGGACTTCAGAGGCTTGTGAGAGAGTGGTGATGTTTTACAGTACAACAATTTATTTACAATGCACTATTATGAAAAAATGCTTAGTTTAAAAAGCAATCATGTACTTTACTAAACCTGAAGTACCTATTACCTACAGCATCTGTAAATAAAAAAGGTATTATAATATTTGCAAGCTGCTGCCTGATACTTCAGAATGCAGATTAGATTTTATTTCTCATAAAAATAAAACCAAAATATTATTTGGGGGTTATAGGACAGTATCTCTCAGGAGCAAAATGAAGGAACAATAATATCCCTCCTGGGATCAACGTAACATTTTCATTGATGATGATGACTCCACTGCTGAATTTCTGAGCATTCCACACCATGGGTGAGACTATCAGTTTTTCCAACATCACTCACTCTGTACTGAAAATATTCCAGGCAAACCAAAGATATCTTTAAAAAAGTAGATAATACTATCTGATATGTGAGAGAGGTTACAGAATCATGGAGTACTAACTGGTATCAAACCATTGACTCCATTTCTGTTCAGCCATAGTGGATCAGCCCTTTCTGTTCACCCACGGAGTTCTGATAAGTCATGTGACAGGGCATACCACCACATGTACCTTATTTTCTGCCACTAGGCACCGGCTCTGGATAACATCCAGAAGATCCATTATTGTGATTTGTTCTGACCTAGTGATACAAACAACTAGGTGCTGTTATCAGAAGGGTGGTGTTTGCTGAGCTGGGCTGGAGATTCCTTGATTAATTCAGAATATCTGGTAGGACCCAGCAAGGAACTGTGTTTGTTCTAATTGGTGAACCCCACTGGGGAACCTGGTTCAGGATATTAAAAGTGAACTGTCCCAACCAGTGTGAGTTGCTGTTGTGACACCATCATAAAATGAACAAATAGTCTGATCAATAACCCCCATTCTCAATGTAGCCATCATTATCAGTTCACCCAATCACTGAAAAGATGTTTATTACATCCATAATAGTGACTAGGCATCACTACCTAAAAAGTTTTGTTACCCAGTTTGCTACGGTCTTTGTGAGGCTCAAGGCCTTCAAGAAGGTGTAACTAGCAGAACACCATTTTCCCTTAAGGCCACCAGAGAAACTGACTTTGGTGTTTTTTCAAATCTTTTCATATACTTTCTTGACAGCCACATTTGAGAACATGGATGGCTTATGTTCATAGCACACATTCAGGTCCAGTACCTGAGCCAGATTGCCCCTAATAAAGACCAGTTGGGTTTCAAGAGTTCATTTGCATCATCTCTCAGATATGGGTCATCATATACTGCCCACACTTTCTCAGCTTCTTCAGCTAAGAAAGAACAAAATTTGTTATGTTATTTAGTACAGGAATCCTGAACTGCTGGATAGACAACCAAAATACAAACTACAGTGGGCCCATGAGGAGGTGTAATCTCATATGTACAACCCAGCCAGCAACTAAGAGTAGTTCCTATTAAGAGAGTCATAGTTACTCCCCCTGTAAAATGTACAAAGACTTGTGAATAGCCACAGGAAAACTGCATCACTGTTTATCCAAACGTGAGAAAGAAAAACTGTATGAATTGAAGACGACTATGGAGTATCATTAACTTACTTACCCAATTAATTTAATGTAGCACTGATAACTGGAAAATTGGGACTATCCGAGATGCATTGGTCTTAGAAAACATATTTCTTGTCAGCTATTATTAAATCAGAGAAACAGTGAACAGCTGCTACCAAAAAAACCCACCAAAAGCAGTCTAAACCCCCCTTATTTAGAGGCTGAAGTGATTTAAGTCTGGGATTTGTGACCTTCTCTTTGACTCTGCAGTCAAGGTTATGACAGAAATGAACTATCATTAAAGGAAGAACCAAAGCACCGGGCTACAATTAACCATTAATCCTAACAGCAGAGGCTGTTAGGCACTGGAGAGATCTGGGCTTCAGGAAACCAAATCACAATCCTTGCAGTGAGAAGGGAAATGTGTGTCTTGGATGAAATGCAAACAGAGTGTTGTAAAGAAGGTCAAGGAGATTGTGCCACTTCAGGGAAGAGTACCGAGCCTACAATGCCTTGCTCACTGTAGAGGCAGACATCCACGCATTTAGCCAGATGAATTGTCTCTGGTTTTGAGCTATAGTTGTTCTATTAGGTCCCTTTTGATTGTTCTTGAATGGAGCAATATCAGAACTGATATTCATCAGTTCAAATTGACCTCACCTAAAAAAAGATTTTTATCAGCCACGATGATATTCCACTAGATTATTCCAATTGTTTTTATATTTCAATTCAGTCCTAAATTGATACAAAATTCAGAATACTGAAACTTCAGTTGGATACAAAGTTTAGAAAAACAAATGATCAAACACCACAAGTTAATAGCAAGACACTGCTTATTGATGGTTTTGATCTAACCATATTTTTTATTATTACAATTGAAACTGCAAGTGTTTCTATTTTGTCTTTATTCTGATCAAATTTCACCTTACATAATGGAGAAGGGTCTCCTTCACTGGCAGAAATACCACAATGGTATACCACATTCTCCCAAGGTTCTGGGTAATAAGTCCTTTAGCATTAGCCATCACTGAAAATGTCTGTCAAATGATATAGTCAGAAATACTGATCTATGGTACAATTCATTAACCCAAATATGTCTTATTAAATTTCAGCAATTTAATTGCCATTAGAAAAAAAATTCAAGGTTTTGAACTGGGCACATACAGTGTGGAAGATGTGATTAATATTATAATTGTGTTTACACTATTAAATATTTTTGAAAGTCATTTAGATAATTGTAATTATGTAAAATGGTATTTTGCAGGTGGAAAATATTTTCTAGGTAATGTTTTTTTTTTTCCTCTCATATTCTGTGGTTTCTGGTTAATTGTACAATCTTCACTATCATATTTAAAGCATACTAAACTATATTGGTTGTCTATGTGTTAAGTAAACAATAGGATATGAGTAGAATAAATAACTTCATGAAATACCAGCAAAAAGCTATAATTCCACTTTCCAGAAAATATTATAGCTATTGCTAACTCATTATTAAATCCTAAACTGACATAGTTATTTGATCTGACAGCCTTAACTCTATTAAATAGATAGAAAGGCAATATACAAATATACACTAACATCCGTATGAAGCACTGATACGCTGATTTGCAGCTAAAAATATTTTCAAAAAAATAATTGGAAAAATTCTAACTTGTTTACATGATTTCTGCAGCCCAAGTCAATTAATGTACATCATAACCTTATATTTAGTATTACTGTACAGAATTTATAGAATCTGCACCTTTACTTGTATATAATCTGGAGGCTGTGCCCTACAGCAAATTGTCAGAAACTGTGAATAACTATTCTTTTGACTCATCCTTACAGTAGAGCAGCTGCTTGAGGACTATAAAGTTCAGCAAAAAAGTAGGTCTTTTCAGATAAGAAAAAGCTAGAACAAGCGGCAAAGGAAGACTTACAGAAGAAGTCTTAGGAAATGCCAGTATCTGAGCATGTTGTGCGTAAAGTCTGAAAAAGCCATATGTACAACTTTCCCTCAGGGCTCTGTCAGCTCTTTCATGAAATCTCTACCTCGGTCACTGAAGTGGGGAAAGACTCCTCTTTGTGAGTGGGTCAGTCAAGCACAGAAGGTGGCATCTAACCTAGGGAGATATTTCCTTTTTCCAGCTCAGCGGACTGTTCAGGCTGACAAGGCAGGATGAGAAAACCTACCATCATCTCACTGCTGTAACAAGTCCGACTCCTTCCTTTGTGTTCCCACCAGTTACCCCAAGTTAAGAAGCTGAGTTCAGTCAGCTCACAGAAGGACCCAGCCTGAGGGAAAGGCTGGGACCACAGCCAGGAGCAGTGCCTTGGGGCTGCAGGGGAGCAAGACTTCCACCCTTCAGCTGTGGAGAGCTATAGGATCAGCTGAGCCACCAATGAAAACAAAGCCTTCATCTTGCCACCCTGCTCATTTAAAATATCTGAATAACACAAAGAAAGGAACAAATTTTAGTGAGATTATTGGGATCTGAAAAGACTCCAGAAGTATTCAAAAGCTATGTGCTCTACCAGAGAAGCAGTCTTCCCAGGATGCATAGCCCTAGATGCACAGTTACCTGAATATAGAAGTCTGTAAGTCAATTGCAGGTCCCATGGAAAAGGACAAGAGAAGGAAAGAAAAAGTTTTTTCCATTTTATTTCACAAAGGTAGATAAAGCAAAATACCTTTCTATATTTTCAGTAGTCTTTCCTGGTTTTAATGTTCGTAATAATTTTTCTTTTTAATTTTTAATTTTAGGTGAGACTTCAAGGTAATTGAATTACAAGAAATTATTTTCCAAATAGTTGTGTGGAGAATTTAGAAACTGGAGCACTGGGATCCTTCTGCAAGCATCCAGCCTCCCCAAAGTATGACGAAGATATTACAGGGTCTTCCCATTTCAGCTGTCTGATACGTATGGAGAGCTAGCATCACAGGAATCAAAGCAGGAAGAAGTATCTTCTGTCACTGCTGATCATCAGGAAAGATCTCTGGAATTCAGTAAGACTTTGAGGAGAATACTTGAATCCCCCTAGTTCTCAAGCGATTTTTTTAAATATCACCACACCTTTTTGCATTTGCACTTCTACTAAGCTAATGATTATTTTTGCGGCAAAACCACCACTTGCATTATTTCTATAAAACGTAATTCAGCATGGGATTTTTTTCCATGAGAAAATGGCAATGATGTAAGGTGTGAATCTTAGCAGTTTTCATTAAATCTTTGCAAAGGGCAATCCGCAGTAACTTCACGCAATCAGTCTTATTTTAAGTTAATTTAGTAAGGAATAAGAACAACTAAACTGAAAGACATAAACTCAGATGACATACACAGCCTTTTTCTGTGTTTCTCTTTTTGTGCCAATTTATAAGCAAATGCATGTGCAACTTCCTCTTCTAGATGTCTTTCATTGTCTATTTTACCAAAAAGCCTTCTTTGCCTGTAGTATCTAAATATCTATTTATAATTAGGTGAGTTTTTATTGCCTTTCTGTCTTTTATGTATATGCATTTATAGATATAGGTATATGTGTATATAAATATTTTGCTAAATTTTCTATACCAGATACCTCTGTGATCAGTTGGTATGTAATATTCTTTCGGAAAGATCCCATGCTTTGGACTTAAGTGTGTTAAATTAAAATATAATAAATCAAAAATACATGAATCACCTTTTAAAAATATTGTAAATGAGAACAGTGAAAAATATATCTTATATTTTGTCGTGTGACTCATTCTTTGACAATAATTCTTCAGTGTAAAGGATTAATGTACTGGAGAATCAATATGCTTTCAGACAGATACTACATCACAGTGTTTCCTTTGTTGGTCCATATTTTCATTATTAACAGTTTATGTCAGCAATGGCCTCTGTGTATCTGGAGTATTTTCAATTTATTTGATCACTGTGGCATTCTTGACTGTGTGAGGGATCTCAGGTAGCACGACAGCGTAAGAAACCAAAATTAAGACTAATATATTGCAATTAAGATTGCCAAACTAAACCACATAGACTGGTTGCTGGATTTAATTGGATTGCTTTTAGTTTGCAAAGATTTTTTTGTTTGTTTTCTGCTGTGCTAATAAGCTTGACTGAATTACTGATTCCAATTTCATTCTAGTTGAACAATTTACTATTTTTAGGGGGTTTATGTTTTATCAAATGAATGTTATCAATTTGTCAAAAGACATCAAGCCAGAGGTAGTTTTGTTTGCTAGAGAAACTCCTTGGAATCATTGTTCTTCAATAATTACATTGGAATGGAATCACAATTACCATGAAATTACATTGTTTGTAATTTAACAATGACTGTGCCTACAGAGCAAAGCAGCATGCACTTTAGCAGAACTAACATAGAATCATAGAATCATAGAATAGTTTGGGTTGGAAGAGATGTTTAAAGGTCATCTAGTCCAACCCCCCTGCTGTGGGCAGGGACATCTTCAACTAGAGCAGGTTGCTCAGAGCCCCGTCCAACCTGACCTTGAGTGTTTCCAGGGATGGGCATCTACCACCTCTCTGGGTAACCTCTTCCAGTGTTTCACCACCCTCATTGTTAAAAATTTCTTCCTTATATCTAGTCTAAATCTACCCTCTTTAGTTTAAAACCATTCCCCCTTGTCCCATTGCTACAGGCCCTGTTAAAAATTTTGCCACCATCTTTCTTATAAGTCCCCTTTAAGTACTGATAGGCCACAATAAGGTCTCCTCGGAGCCTTCTCTTCTCCAGGTTGAATAACCCCAACTTTCTCAGCCTTTCTTCGTAAGGGAGGCATTCCATCCCTCTGATCATTTTTGTGGCCCTCTTCTGGACCTGCTCCAACAGGTCCATGTCTTTCTTGCACTGAGGGCTCCAGAGCTGGACGCAGTACTCCAGGTGAGGTCTCACCAGAGCAGAGTAGAGGGGCAGAATCACCTCCCTCGACCTGCTGGCCACGCTTCTCTTGATACGGTTGGCCTTCTGGGCTGCGAGCGCACATTACCAGCTCATGTCCAGCTTTTTGTCTACCAGTACCCCGAAGTCCTTCTCAGCGGGGCTGCTCTCAATGCATTCATCCCCCATCCTGTCTTGATACTGGGGGTTGCCCCGACCCAGGTGCAGAACCTTGCACTTGGCTTGTTGAACCTCATGAGGCTCACAGAGGCCCACTTCTCCAGCTTGTCCAGGTCCCTCTGGATGGCATCCCGTCCCTCAGGCATGTAGACTGCACCACTCCGCTTGGTGTCATCTG